>NW_024879254.1:622330-673814 GCF_018340385.1 Cyprinus carpio
TCTTTATGAATTGAGACACTGACTCCATTTTTTTTTGCTCAAATTAATATAAAAAAAAAAGTGTGAAATAAAACTGATTTAACACGGCCCTAAAATGTAAACTTTTGTTAAACTTAAACTGTAGTCAAGTTCCATGTTTTGAATGAATTAGACATGCTTTTTGGATTACTAAAATGTTAATTTAACCATTAAAATTTAGAAACGTTTTAGAAACGTTTAGATTTACTTAAATATTAAACTTAAGATTTAGCAAGAGCTTCTAAAAAATGTAATTAAACTGGAACCCAAGGGGGGTGACAAGGGAAAAATACAGAATTTTCTGAATAATAAAAGTAAAACCATAAAACTGGTTTCACAGGTCCTCAAAAATCTTAAATTGTTAAACTACACAAGTTGCATGATTTTAATGAATTAGACATGCGTTTTGTCTACTAAAATTTAGAAACTGGAATTTAGGAACAAATAACACTGATTTCATAGTGTCCTATTGGGACTTAGGGCCGTTTCATAGTCAACGCATCAATACGCATACGCGTCCCCAAGGCTACGCATCGTTACGCTTCGGCCGCCATTATGCGTCGGTGCGTAGCCAAATGTGTCATCCTAGTTTTTGATACGCGACGCGCCGATGCATGCAATACTATGCGTTGTCGGTGGGGGCGACATTGCAAGTACTGTACATTAATTAAAGTATATTATGTTTACAGACGAAGAAGGTTTGAATACAATGGCGGGCGAAGAGGAAAAATGATGCGAGCTTATACGTATAACATACCACCGCCTATCTCTGCGCTGCCTTTGTTGCCGCCGATGTAAAATCAGCAATAGAATGCACTCCTCTTCAGTTGTCATTGTGATCTGAATATCACGTGACTCGACTCTACTAATATCACCCGACTCTACTACCCCCTGTTGCGTGAGCGGTGTATTGCATACACGCATCGCCTGTGACGCTTGCGTCCACTGTTTAGACTATGAAAGGGAGCGCGTCGTTCGCATTGCTTGCTCGCGTTGACTATGTAACGGCCCTAATCGTGCCCAACAACAAAGGTTGCAAGTGACAAAGGATGTCCAACCTGTGAAAGCAGGCCTGTAGTTTTCTCCTCCAAACTGAGCCATGACACCAATGCCATACGCTGCCGCCTGTCGCACCTCCGGGCTGGTGTCACACAGCGACTGCATCATGGGCCGCAGGAAGTACTCCGCGTATTTGAAGGAAGATGGGCTGCAGTGTTCGATTACATCATCGAATATGCACAAACCCCACTGTCTGTCCGCCCAGGGTCTGTGAGGACACTAAAGGAACAATACGTGGATAAAGAGTCTATAACCAGTTAAAAACAGAGCTTAACTGCAGATCTAAGTACTTACGATCAGATTGACGAATAGCTGCAGCAGCTGCTCGAACCACGGAAGAACCTTCTCTCTGTAACTGCTGAAGATCGAGTGCAGGATGTCCGACACCTTGGTCAGGATGTAGACGTCGTTGTCATCCTGAACACAGATCACAAGGAGCTTCACAATTAGTGATCTAAATCAAAGAATCACTTAGAAGAAACACGTGAGATGAGCTGCTCACCTCGTCTTGTAACGTCTCCTCAACCTGCTCGTCATAGTCTTCATCTTGTCGTTTGGCTGCAGAGAACAAAAACAATTAATCAGAAAAACTCCACAAACCTGTATGACTTTTAGATGAAAACTGGTGATAACAGCTAGACCAATTGAAACATCAGAAGATTGCGATTGGCTGACAATGACACCTAATTAGCCAATTAACAGTGTTCAAACCTACATTCAAGGATAGACTTTATTTTCAGAAAATGTGATTTCAGTACGATTCAAATGAACACAATTGCTATAGAATAACTTTTTTTAATAGTCTGGCAAATTTACTATATGCAGTAATTTTTTGGCTATCATTAGTCGGAGCCAAGTAATTTGTATAACTATACATTTCATGATTTCAATTAATTAGACATGCATTTTAATTACTAAAAATCATTAAACTGTTTAACACTAATCTATATTAGAATGATTTCTGAAGGATCATGTGACACTTAAATTGCCTTCAAATTTATTCACATAGAAAGCAGTTGTTTTATATTACACTTTCACATCATTGCTGTTTTTACTATATTTTCCCTCATGAAAATGCAGCCTCGGAGCATAAAAATAAATTCCTGTGCAACTCACCTTGTCTGAGCTCCTGGTTTTTAAAGTGCTCCTCTAGTTTTCCTTTCAAAATGCCGCCCAGTTCCTCAAAGTGCTCATTGTTCAGGCATCCATCTCCCATCAGCTCGATGCACTAAGACAGATCACACTGAATTATAAAGCACACAACACTGGAGAACAGACCACATTTCCAGCTCTAACAGTACAAACCCCCACCAGTGAACTCTCAAGGAATAAACAAACGAGCCCCCGTGACCAGTTTACATGTAACTACCTTTTGCAAACGGTGCTGATATTCTGACATCACACTGAGGCGGGTTGGTGCCGAGGTACTTGATGAGGCGTCACACTGGAAGTGCCTACATCTTGTGAGATATTCCAGCCTGTGCCGGACGGGAGGGGGGGGGGGCAAAAATTGTGGTCACAATACAGTCAATTGCCAGCTAGAGAAATAATGCATTTAACTCAGCATAACGGACACCAGTGCCGCACACATGTACAGACGATTAACAACATCTGGAACGCATATGCAAGCAACTGGGCTAAGTCAACTGATATGTAACTTCCTATATGGTTTAATATTGTGGACCGAGTTCGTATGGTTTATTTTTAAATTAAGTTCATTTATTACATATTAAATACATATTAATGCATTTAAATCATTTGCCAGGATTGTGTTTTGTAACGTCTTCGTCGGGTTTGATGGGGTTTGTGTGCGACTTCTATCTAGTACCTATATCGACTATATTTATTAATCAGTTTTACTATGCAGAACACTGTGACCATTAACAACGGCAAGATCATACGGAATAGAAGTGATTGCTATTCTCATGGAAGCGATATCATCACTGGAGATAGAACTTCAGCAGAGAACCCATGAGCCTTGACGACTTGCTCTGTGTACTCAACCACAAACTGCCGGCAGCTCTCTATAGCATGAAGTACTAACCTTGACGAAACTTACAACACAAATAAAAAATAGTTTCGTACTCTCATCTAAAACACAGGGTAGATTCAGTTTATTTTTTACGTGCATTATTTTTATTCCATTACTAATTTTATAATAAGGATATGTAATGGTTTTGGACTATATTCAAGGCTCTTTGGGAAAAAACCACGCTGCCAAAAGAACATCACAGATCCACAGGATTCTTCTTCATCAATCCTTCATTTGTGGTGGCTTAATGGCTATTAAAGTTTCTGACAGGAATTGTTTCATTTTCAATGCTGTTAAATTAAATCGCATAGAGGGTGGTTGGGTATGGGATTGCTCATCGTCACCAGCATCTGGCACGCTGTGGCTTCTCTCGTCCCATGTCCTCCTGCGTCTTGATGCCAAAACTCTGTTGTCTCCCAAAATTCACAAACCTTCCCACCGGTATCATCTTCTGGGACATGTTCTCCATGCGTCCTGAGCTGTAGGAGTCAGATGAAAAGTGTGTACCACCCAAACTCACACACAGCTGAGTGAAAGAAGAGCCAACAGTGTTCCTTGTAACAATTGTAAATAGTGAAAATATAGATTTTTTGAATTTTTGTGTGTTCCATCTCGGACTTGGCATGAGCCAGAGAGATTCAGAGAGAAAAAACAATTTTCCCTTCTGGCCCTTAATGGTTTCCAAAGTTATTAGCATAAAAATATTGAAACTTTGGAGTGGAAGTGGTGGCACTAGAGAGAGAGTTAGAGACTCTAAATTTGCTATGGTTAATGTTGAGACTGTCCTCTATCAGTGTGCCAAATTTCTGCTATGGTTAATGTTGAGACTGTCCTCTATCAGTGTGCCAAATTTCAATGCCAAGAAAGGCAGAGGAGGAAGAAGAGGAGGGGAGGAAGAGAGAAGAAGAAGAAGAAGAAGAAGAAGGAGGAGGAAGGAGAAGAGCGTAACTATTTCAATAGGTGCCTACACATCTTCAGTGCTAAGCCCCCTAATAACATTAAAGTGCAAGTTCAGTAAACAAACCAACACCTTATTATGGGCTATAAAATATAGAAATAGCCCACTGATTTATTTTACTATTTATTGCACATTATAAAAATTATAATAGACATTATAGTCTTTATAATAATATGACTTATAAATATTGTCTTTTAGTATTATTATAGTCATTTTTTTTTTTTTGTTACTATTAACAAAAAGAAACAACAATAACAGTTGTATTATAGGTTAACTCTGATAACTGATTTAAATTACAACTACTGTTGTCATTTATTCGCCATTGTAATATTACTACAAAAGTTGTAAATTTAAATTAATTTCTATATTTTATAACCATTATTAGTAGTAGTATTATTATTACTACTACAACATAGGTTATAAAAATAATAGTCATTCTGATTTAAATTACTACTGTTTTATTTTATTATTAACATTAAAGTAGTTGTAAATTTAAACCAATATTTTTTATTTTAACAACAAAAACATTAAAAGTCTGAATCCAAATGTACAATATTTCGTGCCTCTCGAAGAGTGCCTGCCTCGTGCAGAAAGATCACTTACCATCAAGAAGGGGCCACTTCAGGTTTGATGGAGGCAGTCTTCATCCAGTGGGCCCATCACCACAGGCAGGTACTGCTGAAAAACTCCTTCCCCAGGATCTCTCTTTTTATGCAGACCAGGCCGAGATCATGTGCAGGAGATCTGTCGGCACAAGACAGCCGCCACGTGACACAATAAGAGAAAAGGCAACTTGAACTCCTCGGCCTCGCGATATGCACAGCTGGTGCTTTCACCTGACCTGTGGATCATCAGCTCCTCCAGGTCATTGAAATCAGTCTGTGTCTTCAGAAGGAGCTGCATCACAGCTGAAGCATCCGGCATGAACTACAAGAGAAACAATGCAAAAGGGTTGGATGGACACAAATCAGGTTTTTTGGTTAGAGCAGCTAATCGATTAAAAACAAAAAACAATGCAAAAAAAATAATAATAACAATAATAATAAGAGTTTTTGAAATTTCTTTTTTATTGTTTTTTTTAATTTAGTATTTAAATTGATGTTGTTTTTTTTAAGTATTTATTTTTATTTAAAATAATAATAACAATAATAATAAGGTATCACTGGGATACCAATACTACTTCGATGTCTCTCTTGATTTTTTTTCCCTCTAATATTTAATCACTGACTGCTGCTGATTACGATACGGATCTGACGTGCACAAGTATTTTCTCTTTCATAACTCTTTAGCTTTTCTGACCTGCTTCAGGTCTTAAAGTCTCTACTTATGAGCTGACAAGTTGAATTTGGGGTGTTAGATGAGGGAGCCAGCTCTGCGCTGCTCCAGAACAGTTTTGAAAACCACTGCATTTCAAAAACATGTTTTTTAAATGCAACTCGCTTAACAAATACTTGCATGCACAGTTTAAAGGGCAGCTTTAATAGTCTTTCTGATAGCACTATGACTTAACTGATGGCATAACTACAACATTGCATGCTCGTAGTTTTAGCACTTTGATATGAAATGATACAGGCTACAACCGATCGTGGCATTGTGTGTGTGCATTTGAAGAGCACATACTGGGAGAGCTCAGTACAGCGGCTGACAGCAGAGGAAAAATAATTTTTTACTGGCATATGGCCTGACATCTCTTCTGACCGCAGTTCACTATTGTTCTATTGAAGCTCCCTTGTCACATGTACCATTTCTGTACTCATTTGACTTGCGCCTGGCACTGAGGGGAAGTTGGAGTGCATGTCTGAAAAGTTCCACATTTGATGTGGTCATAAAGATGTTCTGCAACTAGTCAAAAAAAATAAAAAAAATAAAAAAAGAAGACCGAAGCAGCAGTAAACAATATGTACTTACTGTTTGGTTTAGGGTAAGTTGCATGTAATTAAGCAAAATTTTATGTTATTACTAAGTTCATGTAGCAGTAAAAAAGGACACTGTAAACAATAAATAAAACATACATTTTATTTAATTTTATTCTTTAAGTAAAAAATAAGGATCAAAAAATACATAAAAAATTAAAAAAGAATTACAATAAAAAAAAAGATAAATAAATGAAAAAAATTAGATTAAGAAATTATAACAAAAAAAATTGTTAAATTACCTAAAACTTCACTAAAATAAATTTTAATTAAAACAATTAAAAGAAAACTAAAAATGGACTAAGCTTAAAAAAAAATTAATCATTACGATTTGTAATTTTTCTTATTCTAAAGAGTAGTTGGCATATGCATGAGGATTAAATGGGATGTATTCACTTGTCAATATTTAAATGGATAAATTAATTAAATAAGAGACTGAGAGTACCGATTTTTTTGGTTTTTTTTTTTTCTTTCCGATTTTTTTTAGATCTCTGATGATGACTGATAACTGATATGCTGAGCCGATATTTATCATTTTACTTCTGATTTTGACACCATGTTAACAACACTGATCTGAACAAGCACTCTCTGCTTGCAAGCAAATCAACTTTACTCCTACATAAGTAAATAGAGGGTCTAAAACTGGAAAAAAAAAAATTTGATCTCAACTGGCCTGTTATTTATGAATAGTACTTTAATTTGTCTAGATTATGAAATACCTGCTGACAGAGCGCAGTTTTTCTCTATGTGTTTACACAGAGCGTATACTCAAATAGCGATCTCTAGCAGAGATCATTTCCACAGAACTGTAATTACTTGGATGCTTATTATCGAAATAAAGGTTATATAGAAAATGTTAATGTAATTTATGGAGTCGAGCGAGTGGATTTTGTACTAGTCCGGCGGTAGCTTTTAACATGCCTGGGCGTCAATCAGGTGAGTGAACGGGACTCATTAACGGCAGCTTTACTTCAGTATAATTACACTGCATAAACAACTGAGAGAGTTCAATTAAGCTGGTTTGTTTTCAACATGCACTTATTAAGTCTGCCTAATTTAGCTCATGTGAAGTTAAAATCTTTAGGGCATGACTTTATAAAGTGTTTGGCTACTCGCCCAGGTTTCTCTATTTCTCAATGCCAAGCTTAAACTACACATCAGTCAAGTGTGTAGCATCATGTGCATTGTGGCTGATATGTTAAAAAGCATATCAGTTTAAACAAATAAAGGTGCTTTACCTGTAAGCACTATTGTTGACTCATCTCTCTTCGAGATGCAGTGCGCAATGAATGATCTTGCACGCAGTGCTAAAAGCACCCACAAGATGAAAAGCCATATATCGGTCAATACAATATTACAAAACATATCTGATAATGGAAAAAAGCTTAAATATTATGTCTGGAAAAAAAAAAAAAAAAAAGATACAGATTATTATTGCAATATTTTCCGTGGCAATGCTGTATTGATATGGATGCCAAGTATTGATCTTTTTTATTATAACAGGGGTGCGGCAACCTACGACACGGCGTGCCAACAGTGGCGCGCATGAAGGATATCGCTGGCTGGCACGTGAGCAATAGGGGAAAACTACATACTGACGGACATTCTGAGGTAATAACTTCTGTCACACAGCCTGATAGGAGCTATTAATACTATTAAAGTGTGAGGAGTTAATATGGCTAGTCTACAGATGCGTGTCTTGAGGCGCTGCACATACAAGGCACTTTAGATCAAAGCCTCAGTTGTCTAACAACGCTCAATGTCAAAAAGACCGAGATGGCCAATCAAATCAAAGTAGGCGGGGTTTACTGTTCAGAGAAGCAGAGCGTGAAGCTTCAGTTTAACATTAAGAAGCGAGGTAAGAATCAAATCATTTAATATTAGTCCACTTAATGATCACGGTTTTATGATAGAAAATGTTAAATGACTGACAGCTATATCCAGTGATGCAAAAATTGCAAATATGACCATTTTGAGAGAGAGAGAGAGAGAGAGAGAGAGAGAGAGAGAGAGAGGTAAATTGTCTGCGCCTGTTTCATTCTACAAACAAAGAAGCTGAGTATACTGAGCAATATATATTGATATAATTTTAATATCGATAAAAGTTAGCGCGTGACAAGCGCTGACAAGTTTATAAGCTTCTGGAATTGTTACTTTTGGCCAGCACAATCTCAGATCTCTGTGTGCAAGCGGTGTGTCTTGGCGCGCAATTAAAAAGCAGAGCATTGATATAGAACGGTGATTAAACTGAACGGTTTTAAATGCATTGGCCTTGTCTCACACACACGGTGGTGTTCAGTACGGTCACACTGTACAGTAGTCAACATTTGAAGTGGATCAAAACAGTTAATCAAAGTTGTCCTAAGACAAGAACAAATTTGGGCGTTAGGTTTTAGGACAACTTTGATGAAAGGTTTTGATCCACTTCAAAATTCAGTTTGTAAATCTGTTATTCAAGTAACTTTTCAAAAAAAAAAAAAAAAAAAAAAAAAAACACACAACACAACTATGAAAAAAATCTTCAGAAACTGTTTGCATGAAAATCAAATCGGCCTAGTATCATTTAAAAATGTGTGTACTGTATAAATACAGAATGCATTAAGGGGTTGGGAGTGGGGGGGGGGGTTTGCACAGTGGTTAACCAGAAAAAAAAAACAAAAAAAAACAATGGCACATCATGCCGAAAAGGTTATACTATTTGGTAGAATAATAAAATCAATTTCTTTACAGTCCACTAGATGCGGGTGTGGAGTTTTTTTTTTTCTGGTTAGGTCAGCTGGGTCACCTTCAGCATGCAGTAAGTTAGTAAAATACAGACGCCAGTATCACGGAAAATTATCAGGAAAGCCCCATATCCGCGTTCAAATCGGATGTAAGATTTTATTACGGATAAGTTTTATTTATTTTAAATTTGTGATTAAGTTTGTCTGCTTGAAAATCCCATTTCGCACTACAGCAATAAAACTCAAGTGAGAAAAAAAAACTAAGAAATGTTTCTTTTTAGTTAAAACAGAAGTTGGAAGTTTTTTAATTTTTGGTTTGTTGACAATTTGAAGTTGAAAAAAAGGTAATAAATTGCAATAAGTCACAGAATATCGCAATATTTCAAATTGTAATAATATTGTATTGTGACACGAATACCATGATAATATTGTATCGTGGGGCTTCTAGTGATTCCCACCCCTTAAAATTTAAATTAGTAAATTAGTTTAAAATAAAAATTATTCAAATAAAATTAATCTAAAATGATAAATTAGATTAAAATGCATTAAAAAATAATAATAAAAGCACCTTCTCTTTGCCCACAGCCAGGCCGATCAGGCTGATGCACTCAATGGTCTTCCCTCTGAGCAGGCGAAGCTCCTTCTGAACAGCGTTCTCTACAATGTGTTTGAGGGAGGGCATGAACAGATCGTAATAGGGCACAAACTTCTCCTCTGCAGTACACAGCCTGAGGCAATGGACGTCACAACCTGCTCCAGCAACAGTTTTGGTGCCTTTCTGGATTAGCTGAATAATAAAAAGCAAATTAAAGGCCTTACCACCCCATAAACCACACCAGAACAAACCAATAGTGTCAAACACTGCAAACGCAGAGAAGTCTTCACATTCAAATCACTGGTGATTAGGGCCTGCCCTTAATCGAATGTAATCACAAAGGCAAATATCGTGATTAGTCAGAAGCGGCGATTGTCAATGTGGTATTCTTCAGTGAAGCACCCAGTTCTGTGATCAGCAGGAAATCTCCATCTCCAACAAAAAGGCCAGAGGGTGCTCTCGCGCTGAAAAGTCAAAAAATGAGCCCCCCCCCACCCCCAAAAACAGAACAGAAATTCCCAGAAATACCTTTCAGCTGCAAGCTGAATAAACAGAAGCTTTAACTGCTTTCATTGATTCAACATGGTGTATATGGTTATATATGGTTTATTCTGAGTTACATAATTTTCATCATAAAGTATCTATCATGAAATACTTATCGACATTAGCCTTCATCACTGCTTAGGAATACCATGAAATTATTGTGTGCCTTAATTATTCTGTTTAAGAAGCCACATTCATCTCACAGAGGGATTTATTTCAGATACTCGACTGACGTTATGGAAGTTGAGTTTGGATGTAAAAATTGTATATAAATTTGGTATTTCTTCACGTGCTTTCAGATGGAGGCAGCATTCTACTACACAGTGCCGTTAGTTTACTGAGAAGATACACAAACAGCTGTCAATTATCACGAATGATGTTAGTCAAATTCATAATCCTACGATTATATTATCTACTGGCGATTATGACACGCGATATTGCACTAGCTTGTCAGAGAACTAAAAGCTCTGTGCTGTAGTAAATGCCCCTGCTCCACCCTGAAAGCAGGTGATTGAGATTTACTGCTAATCACACAAACCGGCTTTACTTACAAAATGTGCATGACAATCGCGATTAATTGCTTTCGATTAAATCGTGCGCGCCTAATGGTGAATCACACAATTCCACAACCACCTCCTAACATCTGAATTGAGGGGTCAATTTAAATTTTCAATTCGCTAACTCTGGAATGTGAAAACTTGCATTCATGTTCTTGCAACTTGGAAGTTGAACCACGAACCCTCATCATACAACTCAAACTAATCTCACCCTCACCGCGTTAGTTTGTGCACCTAACAGCAAGAGAAAACACATGAAGAAACCGATGTTTCCACAAACCAAAAACACTTTGTCAGCTGAGTTTAACCTTTTTAAAAGCAGCAGCCAAACTCCCTTTAAACCAATCCAACAACTGAAAATGAAAGGGATAGGTTGGCATGACCGCACCCTCCTTGGTAGTTTGGCGGGCCCATGTATGACAATGCAGGGTGCTGGAACAAAGGCTGTCCAAATAGGGAAGGAGTGAGGGTTTTGGGACAGTCCTCAGTGAAGTGTTACTGAGGGCGGCTGCTGCGGTGGGGCCTGAGACCACGAGGGTTTGGTCTGATCCTCCATGGTCTGCAAGAGCGCAGAGATCACCTACAGTAAAAAAAATAATAAAAAAACAGTATGGATTGTGACTGGTGAGATACAAAATGGGAAGTCAAAAAAGGATAGTTCGCAAACAAACATTATTTAAAATGATCAGGCTCTTTGTTTCAGTTCGTCCTTTCAGGCCAGTACTTCAAGCTAGACTGGCTTCCTTGTCTATCAATTGCTCATTCAGATATTTGAAGAATTGGCCGTGTAGAGACATCTCCTTCCCACACACTTCGATCTGATCTTGTTTGAGATTTTTTTTAGTTCCTTTTATTAGTACCATTTTTATTATTGTTGATAGCGTACATAGTTAAATATTTTATTATAGAACTGAAACAGTCACACTTTTACTCCTAATGCCAATACACAAGAGATTAGATAGACTTGTGAAAAACTCTTCCCTTTTCTTCTCTTTAAAATGATCAAACCTACTTCAAAGAAAGACTCGCACACAGTGTACTGCTCAACAATGTATTTCATGCCTTTCCTTTTTTGACCCTCACCGCTGTTATTTTATAGAAAACATGAATAATGGTAAAATCAGTGCATTTATATTTAGTGGAATTTTTTTAAAAAATGTGGTAAAAAAACCAAGCCAATACCTTGTCGTGCGAACTTGTTTCTGGAAGGTGGGGGCAAAGTCTGTGGGCGCCATACTGTCCAATAGCATTACAGGCCGGCGTAACGAACCCGGGGGTGCCTGAAGGGTTTTAGTATGAGCTCAGTTTAGGGTCTATACTTGTCAAAACACATCAGAAATGAGTGCTTGTGATTTATGCATTCTCTTACCCGGATCCTGACAGAAGAGCAAAAACGAAAGCTGACAGATTCTCACTCAAGAATGGCCACCCATCTGTTGATGACAGCCCTCGCCCAATAAGCCAGAGAGCGCCATCAGACCAGCGTGCCTATACTTCCAATCAGCTGCGAAGAAATGAGAAATATTTATGAACAATTTTTTTTTTTTTTATAAACTCAATCATGACAACGATCCTGATGCATTACTTTACGGTGTCTGCCACACATCTGCATGATGTGCTGTTATTGATCATGGGGAAGGACAATCTTTCCCTACGCGGCCACAGTGCCATTCCTATCCAGAGCGCTTTCAACCAGCAACAAGCATTACTGAACAGGAGCAGAAGCCAGAAAGAGGTCACAATCACACTTTTAAAAATGATCTATTATCAGAACAATGAAGAATTATTCCCAGGCTATTTCAAAGCAATAATGCCACACACACAGCAGGTTTTTATGCTCTAAATGTAAACGTTCTACACAATAAGTGAATTAACCGGCCTAAGTATAGTAAAACACAAACTATGGCGCAACAAGTTTTTTATTTTAAGATACATTAGGATACTCATTACAGTGTAGTGAATTCGTTTTTAGCAGAGAGGCCTGTTGCGTAACTTTATTCTCGTTGCGAACAACATGCTATTAAACAAGTTGTTAAATATGCCATATTCGATGTGTGATACGATATTGACTGCTTTCAGTGTGTTAGTAAACATAAATTACTCAAAATAATATTAGAACTATTTTTAAAAAAGACAAACTAGAACGCCTATAACCAACTAGCTTTGTTTCACTATTTCTTCCTTTGGTGTAACAATACAAATAAGGGTGCATCACACAACTTCTGAAGACTTGACCTATCAGATGGAGTTTTAGTTACCTTACATAAAACATCACATGACACAAATCGTCTGAAACATGTCTTTCACCATCCGATGGTGAAACAAATAAAAAAAAAAAATGAATGCTACTTATTTTATCAATGTAACTTTGCTTTCCATTTAATTACTTTAAAGGACCACCTTGTAAGCACTTCAATATACCACAGCAAAAACTATAGCCCAAGGAAAGTTTCAAACATAAAAGGCAAGTTGAACAATCAGTAATTAATAAAAAAAAACAGCAATAGCTATAAAATATAACGAGTAGATAGCCGGTGTAAAATAACTCTGCCTAGTGTTCACCGTAATGCAATTAAAATTAGAAATTAATCTTGTTTAAAGCTGTGTTTGTTGTTTGATAAACGTGTACATATTCAATGCAAGCAGGTTATTATATAGACTGCTCTACCACCTTTAAGACCGACTTGCACGGATCGCATTATAATATATACCTAATGGGATGGCACGATAAATATCGCATGATATTCAATGGGCATCTCGTCAGTAATAAGGTTCTGTATCAGTGGTAAATTTCACTGGTGCGTGTGCTTTCATGTGAAGCAGCATTTTAACTACACAGAGACGTTGGTTCACTGACAAGCTGCGCAAAACCACGATCATATGTTGTGGATGTTTTGCGCAGCGTGTCACTTGAACAACAGCTCTATGAGTAAATGCTCGCTCTCACGTGAAACACGAATGTGATTTTACCGCTGATACAGACCGTCTTTACTGACAAGATGCTATATATCTGCCGATTTTAATCATGCTCCCTAATATTCATCGATTTTCTGTCTTCGGCTTGTTTACATTCATTTAAACAAGCTGACTGCGTTTTATGAAAGGGAATGACTTGTTGAGACGAGTTTGACCATTCTGTGGTGTGCGCGTATCTGTTTTAAAATATGTAGGAGAATTCAAAAAACTAATCAGCTCAATGTTCACGCTGTCCTGAAATGAATCCCTGTGTTCCATGTGCACTTTGCTTGATTTAAGTAGGTTATTATTTAAAACTAATCCAGAATATCGCATGCCAGTGCGTCATGCACCTCACATTAGTTTCATATTTCGTGCAGACCTATTTATAGCCATTTTGAATCACTTCACTTTATATATATCTTTTCCTTTTAATTTTACGTCTTGTTTCTAAGTTTGTTTTTATTATAAAGTTTTATTCATTTTTCAGTTTAAACTAACATGATATAGATCTTCTACCGTTTAGTTTGACAAGGCAAAAGTTTCTAGTTTAACCTGTAGTAAAATAAATACAAGATTTAACTAAAATTAGAAATTTTGCCTTAACGAGCTAAATTAAAATATTGCAAGTTTTTCCAAGTAATATTTTAAGGTTTTAGTTTTTCATTAAAAAAAAAAAAAAGATATTCGTTAATTAAATGTATTCACAATGTTAAATGTACCTTTATGGAAGTTTAGATATTTGTATAGAGAGCCAAGACAAAAAATATAAAGGAGGATATTCATTATTTTCAGCGCATGCACATTTAATGCCGTGACTTTAAAAATCTAAACCTTTTATCTCAGATTTTAATTCGAGGAAGGGCAAATTAAGAATTAAGACCCTCCGAAGACCCTGCAAAGATATCAAATCCTTGCAAGCTGCACAAGTAAACTATTTTAGTAAATGTAATTACTAGTATGTCCAATTAACTAGGTCTTGAAGAATAAATCTGATTGGTCAATTTTGTACAATGAGCACAAATTGACTTGCCTGCTCTGCTGCCCTCACCTGAAAAATGATTGTTATACCTTATACAAATATTAAACTCACCTAGTGGCAAATCATCATCGTCTAGTTTCATCAGCCATGGAAACCCACATCCTCATCCTCCTCGCAGATCCAACCATCATACTCCAAGCAGCTCGGTGTACTGAACACATTTACATGCAAAATTATTAAACATCACAGCAGCTGCTGCTTTTTGAACATTCAATGGGTTAAGCCATACACAACTGCAAGTAATTAGCAGTGTCAAGAGGCATAACTAATCAGCAATCATTATCAACCTGACTTCATTTCAAGTGTGACAACAGATCACCGCTGTTTTGTGAAAGGTCAGTTTTTTTTTTTTACTTGAACGCTGATGCAAAACAAAACTGCATTACGTTGTATAGTTTTCAACATGACTTTTTAGTAGCTTAAGCCTTGACAAATTTCATCTTTCATTAGCTTTGCCCTCAGTGTTAATTAGCATTGTAACATGACAAAGCGTTAAATGTCTCTCTCTCTTACCACTTCTGAGCAAACAATGTTGGTAAATGTTTTCCTCATCGCTGGCAGCAGCACGTTTCAGACAGTGTACGATGACTTTCCAGAGCCAGCTGCCCGCTGCATGTTCGTAAGATTGGTGTCTGCGCACAACTGAGAGGAAAAAACCCCGTATATAAAGGACTTAAATGAATCCTGTATTCTGTATTTGACATAACTGATGAAATATCACAGTTTAAATGAGTTTGGGTGTTCTTCATTTACTACTTTTAAAGCAGGACATGGTTTTTAAGTCTTACAGATCAACATTCTTACATGCCCATACAGTGTCTCTGTAACCGGTGCTGTGGAAGGTGCACAGGAATGGCAACTTCCAAGCATGAACTTGCAGCAGAGGTCAAATTTGTGCCTGTAAGATAAAACTGTCAAGAATCACGGATGACGATGAGACAGAACAGTCGTAGCGCGTCAAGAAGGGGTCAACAGGGATTGTGAACGAAACAACACAAAATAGAGGCACGAGGTGAAAAAGTAGTCACATCATTAATAATGTCGCGTCAGGAAGACAAACAATTCTGATAAACTTTAACATACTGCGAGAGGAACGAGCCAGCCGAACAGCACGCACCACTCGAAAGCCCCTCTGGGTCTCTTCATATATCATATATAATAGGTTTACTCCAATGACTGAACAGAGAATAGAAGTATAACAGGTTGATATGTTGGCTCACCTAGTCAGGCTCAGGTTGGAGAGTGGCTTCCAGTTTTGTGGTCTTAAAGCGGGGACTAAAAATTCTGGTGGGCCGTGTCTGCAATCCTTCCACATCAATTGACTTCAGCACAGAGTCGATCACCAGGTTAACAGGATTTCATTCACCGCCTGATTGGGAGACAAAGTGTGCAATGGTGTACTATACATAGTTTTTATTGCATGCCATCCTCTGCCCTTATGGCTTCCCCAGTGTGACTTTGGCAAAAAGGCGCATTTAAAGCACAACCACAGGGAGGGGGACTGTTTGAAACCCTTTTCATCATAAAATATCAAAAATGTGACCAAAAAACACTAATTCAGAATGAGCAGAGGTGCCAAGTGTGTACTGAGTAAAGGTTGATCACAGGCGCATCCTCAGCACCAAAAAAGAAACTGTTAGGATGCTCAGGAAAGATCTGAGAAAGTGTTCAGAGCTAGAAGAAAAGAGGCGGGGGAAAAAAAGCTCTCATGGGGGGACAGGCATTGGGAAGGGTAGTGAAGCTTGCACGTGCAGGGCCAGGGTTTCGAATCTTTAAGTTGGAACAAAAGAGGGCAAAATTACAAAAAAAGAAAAAAAAAAAAAAATGCAGAGGCTTAGGATCTTTTAGCATGGGGGGGTTTTGGCCAGAGTATGGGACTAAAGAGGTGTTCAGTATGTAATATCGACAGCTAGAGGTTTGATTTGGAACATCACAATTACACTGCAAGGGTTTAAAGGGGTGCACTAAGCAATATTTGAAAAAAATGCTTTTGATCACAGTGTCGGACCGAGGTCCCAAAACACCTCGCTGACAATCAGCAGTAGGTGCATGGCTAGTAATGATAGGGGAAAGAGTGCACAGGGCATATAGGAGCAGATAAACTATAGATAGCCAGAGATGGCAGGGGAAAAAAAAAAAAAAAAAAAAACCTTTCGTGGAACAACATTAAAAAAGGTTTACTATAGGCAAGAGATAGTGACCTGCATAAATATCAGATTATTCAGCAAATGGAGAGAGAATAAACAGGAGCGGGAAGGCCCAGAATTCAGATGTTGACGTTGCTTGTGTTTTTTCTTGATATGTGAGTTACATTGAGGTTTACACGGAATTACCATAGTAACACAACATGCACTTTTAACTTACTGATGACAGCATACCCTCATCCAGCAGATTCCGCCATCACCGCCTGCCAGGGTTGTGTATGTACTGTACATGTGGGTGCGTGTATCAAAATAGGGCGTGTCGGTTTTGGTGATTTTAAATGTCAACAAATCCCATTTGGCAAAATTCACTTAGTGCGCCTTTTAACATACTCAAGACATGTTTTACTCAACTATGTCATACGTTTGAAATACATATCAAAAACTCAGAAAGAAGCGTGTGTGTAGTCCCTAACCAGCCTTTTTTGTAGTCCTTACACAGCAATTTCGTTAAAAAGGAAAAGTTTCTTTGTATTGAACTTTGAGCGTCGTAACCTTGCAGACGTTGGTTGATGCTATAATCAGCAACATTACACACTGCTCCTAATGTTAAAAAAAAGTTAAGATAATCAACCCCCCTTTAAGACCCTCGGGTTGTTTCTTCGTCTGTTGTCCAAAAGAGAATTACGAAGAATGTTTAGTGAGCGTGAAACTAGCAGCCATTAACTTCCAATTTATTTTTTTGGCCCTACTATGGCAGTCACATGGCTACCATCAACTGGGTTTGGTTACAAACATTCTTCAAAAATATCTTCTCAACATTGAGGGTGAGTATAACAAAGACAGAATTTTCATTTTTGGAATGAACTACCCCCTTTTAAGACCCTGACCTGTGGGTTTTTCCCTGATCCTGTCATACACTGGACAACCAACATAAACGACTGGTGATCACTTCCAGATAATGCTGCTGCTGATTGCCGAAAGATACCTGGGAAGTTCCTGTATGATGAAACGCGGAATCAACGAAACTGAATTCAGAATGTACTTTTACAACAAAGCTTATCCTGAAATCAGTTTTGGGGAAGCAACTGAAACTGCAGTTTGGCTTAAATTGTACGCACCCAGAAAATGATGCAGTGCTGCTTCTCGGAGTTGACATAAAGAGAAGGATGCAGTTGACTGAATCAAACAGGAACTTGAGGATCTCTGGCCACTGATTGTTTCCGTCATCATCTTGGAATAAAAACACAAGGCATTAGTTCACATTGGCTCCATTCGGTGTGTCTGAACCGAAGTATGTGTTAACCAAGAGTTGACTAACCAATGAGATTGCGAGTGAGCTCTGCAGCAATATCGCAGACCTTCTTGCGGATGTTGGGGGAGCCTTCAGACTGGATTCCAGCAAGCAGCCTCTGGTCTTGATGGCCTGTCTGCACAGTTCGATGGCCCAGGCTGGGAGTAGACCCCTCCTCAAAAGACGAGGACAATCTACCGCCGCAGGCAGCAACAGCTGCCATCTGCTTAACCTGTGGATGAACGACATTTTGAGAGTTTTACGACATTTTTTTGCAAAGATGGTCTTTGCAAATAAAGTCCCGCAGTTTGAAATGTTGGCACTTAAAGTTTTAGAGGAAGCACAAGTAGATTGAACCGTTAAAGGTAAGTTTACAACCTACAAGGGTGCTGACTGTAATGAGCTTGTCCGCAGTTCCTGTCCAGGTGCAGACGCTGTCAACAATAAGTCTCTAGAGAGCATTTTGGGAGATATTTTAAAAAAAAAATTAAAAAGAAAAAATTAATTATGCTGTTCCTATAAAGTATTAGCATTATGGGGGTTCACTGTGGGTTTCCCTCTTTTTACTCTGTTTGCCTTCACTTTTAAATAGCCTGTTAATATAATTACACAAAGTTTAAAATATAGTCAAAAATCAGCAACACTTGGGGTGGACGAGCGAAAGAAGGGAAGGAGGTGTGGGGAGCGAAAAAAAAAAAAACAAAAAAAAACCCTTACAAAATCCTCTTAGACACATCAGCAAAAACAGACTTCAAAACCCAAAATTATTGCCAAACGAGGCACAATTTGCATTTCGTAAACAAAACTAAACTTTTTCGCCAAATGTCAAGACAACTGGGAGTTTGTAATTTCATCAACCATATCCTAGGAGCCCATGATTTCCACAATGCGGAAAATGTGACTGAAGCACGGAATCCAGTCATCAAAATGGAATTCACAGTTTAAACTGCTAAATGTCAACAGGAAAGTTGTGTTAATTTATAAGTTAGTTAATTAAAAGGTAGGTCAGTCCCTTAAATCACGATATGGACTAGTATCTGTAAATATTAAGGCCAAAAAAGTTGATATTTAAATATGAAATCCTGCATGTTCTGCATGTCTGTTAGGATGGAATGGCGCAGACGTGCGGTTTCATTTACTACACACAATGGAAACTGCGAGTTGTTGTGACGCTCGCATGGTGAATTTCAGCATCTGCCATCTCACTAAATGAGCGGGACACTCAAACATGAACGATCTCCAGAACCTGCTCTGATAGATGTAACTTCTATTGAGCATTGAATTTGAGTAAAAGCTAGCATCATATCCACATACACAGAACTGTAAAGGTATTCACGGGTGGAGCAACCCGTCAAAATTGAAAAGCTCCGGTTATTTTGGTATTTGAAGAGACATTGTACCTAGTTACTATTTTTTCAGTAGAATGTCATAGCCTACTAATACTCAAAACTTAAACACTACATAGGCCTATTTCTATAGGAAAAAAAAAGAAAAAAAAGAAAAACAAAATTCCAAAATTCTTCCATGTTTTAAATTTTAATTTAGAAATCCCCCCCTTTGTTTGCCCGAAAAAAGAATAAAGTTTAAGTACTACGTCATTTTCAATAGATTAAAAGATTAAATGACAATTAAAAGGGGTACTAGTACTCTCTTGTTTAAAAAATCTTGAATTTTGTTTTGGGGTGTGGTCCTAGAACAGGCTATCATACTAGGTTGTATCGAAAAAACATTATTTTTTCACATTTACAACACCTCTCCTCCCAGTCCGGGCAATGAACGCCCGCCAAATAGTTCCTGGTATCAAATGAACGCCAGCCTTCTGAAATACGAAATGTGGCAAGTGAATGGTTAGCTGGGCCCAGTGTGTGTTGTGATATTACAACTTAATGTTGTAATATCACATTTAATGTCGCCCCTGGTCCAGGAAAATTGTAATTGACCCCTAACAGAAGCTGCCTCGCCAGCCTCAGACTGCTAAAACTTCACACGTGCAGTCAAATATTCAATATCAATTTGATGAGCGATTGATTAAAACCCGGAGATGATTTGTTAACCACTCGAAGTTTGTGCCTGATTTGGGGAAAGCTAGCGTGTCCCCGGACACTTTTTAGTGATAATAAACACTCTGTTGCCCTCTTCTAGTGCAGCTCTTACCAGGTTCTAGTACCATTCGTTGCGTATTTGAGAAATCACCAAATCCTGGGGAAAATAATGCGTTATAAGTCCCCCAACTGAGGTCGTTCGATTGTGAGCTTCTTTGAAATGCTGTTCTGTTAACTAAAAAAATATCTCATTTTGAATTGGACTTTGAGCTTTGTCACTTTGGCAGATCTTTTTCTAATGCGCAACCCCAGCAACATTACAGGCCTAAGTTGAAAAAGTTGAAAAAAAAGTTTGAAAAAACGCATAATAGGACCCCTTTAATATTTTTACACCTATTCATCTTGATACACCAGAAAAAGTTAAGATATACACGAAACACAGAAGTTTCATGAAAAAAAAAAAAACAAAAAAAAAAACAAAAAAAAAAAAAACAATCATAGAACTACTGCTTAAGAAAAAAAAAATGAAAATTAATAATTCAACTTGTTTTATGCCTTAAAATATTGTAAACATGCTAAAACCACGGAATTCGATAAATGACTGTTGTGGAAACGTAGATGGTTGTTTTTAATTATACATGCCTCTTGATAATTAAAATGTATTGTAACCATTAAAAAGTTAGAGACGAGAGGAAAAATTTACTGGGGAGGGGAAAAAAAAAAGCACACCTCACCAAAAGCGGATTAAACGCGGAAAAAGGGAAAAAGAAAAGAAAAAAATTAAAAAATCAAACAATAATAATAATAATAATAATATATAATAATAAAATTAATTATTGAATTCAGGACAAAATAATAACTGATTTCATAGGGCCCTGACATATCAAGTCTCATTTAGCTTACAATGCAGTACAAGTAGCACGTTTTTTTTTTTTGATACATAATAAAAAGAAAAACAGATAGAATAGAAAAAGAATAGAGCAAGCTAGTTGTAAGGGCCTTTGCTTTTGTTAAATTGTATAAAAAATCAAAAGAAATTTATTTATAATCCAATGCATGTAATTTGTTTAAAAATGATTAACACATGCAGCGCCCACCACAACAATTAAACTACAAATACTGGAAACTCAATAGGCGAACACAACTGGTGTCCTAAAAGAGGTTTACAGAGGGTTTAGTGTGCTCTTTTAAGGCTAAAATACTTCAAAACTATAACAAGCTTTGGATCAAGCGCAGCTTAGTCTGAATAAGTTGCTGGTCTCATCTTGAGCAATCAGTTTGTTCCAGAAACCAAATTCAAACCCTAGCATAAACATAGGTCCCGTCCTGAAAATGAACCAACGCACCAGTCTCCATTTAACCTGTGCCCACTCACGGTCAGCACACAATAGCGGTACTTAACTACTAATAACATCTTGAACCACCACAAGACAATGGGCACAACCATCAGAACCCTGAGAGAAGCAGGTATAGGCCATAATGGATGGTTGCAAAACAAAGCCACTTTCTGCCATTTATTTACAGTGTTTAAAAGACTATGCATCTCTAAAATGGATCCCTGGACGAGCGGTAATAAATATACAGTGGCTTGATGACCAGTAAACAGACCTCCATAGCCTCCTCGGCCAGCGTGGATGCATCGCGGATGGCCTGCAGAGAAAAAATGTGATCTTCGTCTGACCAGGGATGGTGTCATTACTTTTCCTACAATGTGGAAAAGATGAAGCAGTTAATGAGTGGCATCACAGTTTTATACATAATAAATGGTTGTAAGAACCTTTTTAAGACCAAGTAAAAAAAACTTTATGGAATGAACTAAAGGAGGACACAAAATGGCATCAATGGTTTCTAAAAGGAATAGTTAAACACCACAAAATTTTAATTGTCATTATTTACTCATTTCCAACCAGTATGAGTGTCTGTCTTCTGTTGAAAACAAAAGGCAATATTTTGAAGAATGTTGGTAACCAAGTAGTCGCCATTGATTTCCATAGCATTTTTTTCATATTATGAAAGTCAATGGTTTGCAACATTTTTGAAAATATCCTTTTGTCATTAAACAGAAGAAAGAAATTCATACATGTTTGGAACAACATGATGTTGGTGCATGAATTACCACTTTCATTCTTGGGTGAACTACCCCTGTAAATGTCCAGAGAGAATGCAATGAGTTATTACCAACATTTCAAAGTTTAAAAACACAATTTTCAACTGATCTTCACAACTTCACAATTCATTTCACCAAAAACAATTACTTAAGACTTGAAAACCACTCGAATATGGAAACAAGTTTTACTGTATTTCAAACTGCAAAAAAAAAAAAAAAAAAAAAAAAAAAAAAAAAAAAAAAAAAAAAAAGTGTTGCTCTTCCTCAGTATTTCAAATTAAAATTTATTCCCCTAATGGCCAACTGACTTAAGTTACATTTTAAAGGGATACTCCACCCCAAAATGAAAAATGTCATTACTCACTAACCCCCATGTCGTTCCAAACCCGTAAAAGCTTTGTTTGTCTTCGGAACACAATTTAAGATATTTTTGATGAAAACCGGGAGGCTTGTGACTGTACCATAGACTTCCAAATAAGTAACACTGTCAAGGTCCAGAAAAGTATGAAAGACATCGTCAGAATAGTTCCTGCCATCAGTGATTCAATCGTAACGTGTATGAAACAGTCTCTTCTGTCGCTCTCTCCATATCACCGCATGCTCCTTCTGTATCATCTGAGCCACAAGGATGCGCTGTTTCCTTTCAAATCAAAGCTAAATACACGTGTAAAAACAGCGCATCCTTGTGGTGCAGATGATACAGAAAGCAGTGCGGTGGATGTGGATTGACACAGAGGAGACTGTTGACAAAGGAATGGTGAATAAAGTAATTTCTGTTTTCTTCGCTTACAAAAAGTATTCTCGTCGCTTCATAAAAAGTTATGATTAAACCACTGATGGCAGATTGCGTATTTGGACAATGTCTTTCATACGTTTCTGGACCTTGACAGTGTTACTTACTTGGCAGTCTACTCCTGGACAGTCACAAGCCTCCGGGGTTTTCATCCAAAATATTTTAAATTGTGTTCCCGAAGATGAACCAAGCTTTTTACGGGTTTTGGAACGACATGGGGGTAGGTGATCAAATGAACAAATTTTCAGTATCCCTTAAAGACTTTCATCTCAAGTAAATATATCTTGATTTTTAGATTTATATTTGAAATCAAAACCACTGCATATGACGACTTTTACTTTTTTTGTTATGCAACCCAACATTTAATACCACAAACTTTAAGATGTGCTGCCCCGAATCCAGACTTTTAAGGTCTTAATTTTGTGGAATTGACAGAAACGATTGTTTTGCAGCTTGAAAAGCAATAAAATAAGTTGACGCTGTTCACACAGGAGGAGGAAGGAAATAGACTAAGTTAAGATGTTCATTTTGCATGAGTCAGACAGATTCTTGGAGTCAGTTTACAAGTGACAATTGGAGGTGGTTATGCGTGTAGCATGTCTGGAATGAGTTGGTGCATGGGAATGTGAAATCAAAACAAGGAAATCACACACACCTTTACTCCGGTGTTAACATCAAAGTTTTGGAAACTCAATTGCAATTTCGTAGGATTGTCAGACATAAGAGTGACATCACAGCTGATTTCTGGGGGCCATTTGGCCCTTGTCATGCGTGAGAGTCTGAGTCAGTTTCCGCTGAGCATTAGCGGCAGGCTGGTCATGCATTGTCCCTTTACTAAAGGAAAGTGCTGACCGACGGCAGAGAATGAGCGATAAGACCCAATGACCCATCCCTGATCCACCTTGAGCTCCCCACAGATAAAGGAACCCTCCTAACAAAAAGACTAGTGTTGAACACGTGCCAATGAGATCCCATTGTGGGGGGGTTGAATTTGCCGCGAAATCTGGGACCTTGGCGATCCTCCATTGCTGGCAAAGACGTTATACGTGCTTTAGCAGAAAAACGTAACAAGGGTCTATCTATGCTTTTGAAATGCATATCCCTGACCCACAATCCAAAGTGTTTTCCATGACCATGACAGTATGAATGGGCCATCTTTTGTGATAATCTCGTCTATACTCGCGTGAAGACGGGTGTAAAGTTACTGTTTAATGAGTGTGAAACACAAGACTGTTCACAATAGCGAGCCGATAAAGAGTTTTTAAAGATTATTATTATTCTTCTACAAGAAGGTAATGCTAGTTTGATTATCACGGTGCGTGTCGAGGGAAAGTTCAAATCAGTAAAAAGCATACAAAGTACCAAATAGATTGTAATTTTGTTTTGTGCGGGTCGTCACTTTGACTGGCAGCTCTCTCGAAAAATATAAGACGCAAATATGACTCGCTTACATCCCAAAACCCTTTGCAGAACTGGAAATATCGATTTAACCACCCGTTTGAGCAGCTCAAGCCGATCTGAGCAAAACCACGACGCCCGCGTTAGCAGCGACACAGCAACCGCAGCTCGAGTAACGACCCAAAGACAGTATCGTAGAGTAGACGTTAATACATTAAGGTCGAGAAGAAAGAAAATGACAAAATATATAACGTGTTTTTTTTATATCCGAGATGAAACACAGAAACGTATAAAACACCCCGTTTTGTAATGTTAGGCCACGTTTGATACGCAACACTACAGGTAACTTGCCGACTCACGAATGAATCATCCTTTTGAGTCGATTCTCACTAAACGTATCGGTCAAACTGAGGGGTTTGGCTGACTTCTAAATTCATAAATTTTCGTATTACGGTGTCTGCAGAAAATCTACATATGACAGAAAGTAAGATTGAGAGTTATGATTAGATGATTTTCCGAAATCCAGTCTTTTATGTAACTCACTTTCGTGTAGAGTGAACTGACATGTGTCAGAGTCTTCCAACTTTTAACACAAGTCTACTAAACGTACATATCAGTAACGAACAGTAACAATTTGGTGTTAATACTGTTGCAACCCCCTAGTTACCAATCTCAAATAAATAATTATAACAAAAAACCATAAAATTGAAGCGTCATAGCGACGACAACTCTGCCTGCGACTCAAAAGAATGGAGGAATTTGTTTCCGGAATCGACTCTCTGAAATGATTCGAAGCCGCATAACAGCAGCGCGCGCATCCCACACATGTGCTGTGGCCAGTCAGTTGGCGAGGCTGAGCGGCCCGCGCTAAACTTGTGCGAGCGCCAAGCAAGAGATGAGTAATGTTAGATTTCGCGCGTTAAACCATCCACACAAAAGCGGTTTCCAGACCCGACTCTCTATACCTTCGGATTGCTTCCTGACGGTGTTGTCAGGGCTCATCAGGTTGCCATCAGTAAGAGGTAGAACTGCTGCTGCTCCGCCATCGCTGCTGGACATCGACATCCAGAAAGTGATTGACGAGCGAATGATGACAGGGCCGCGGCAGGGTCAAGCGCCCTCTGACACCGGGCGGAAAGACGGAGAACTTGCGTGAATTGGCTCGTGACGCGCGTGTTCTGGGCACCGCTGAGTGGCTAGTGGCTTCTGAAGGAGATTAATAATGATTGTGGCGTTGGCCTGTCAATCACCATGACGCACAGAATCAGTCAGCTGCCGATCATCCCGTTGGCTGTAGAACGCGGTAAAGTCTAAAGTGGGCGGAGATCTAGACGAATTGCAATAACGTCATGCAAAATAAGTGCGACCGGAGAAACGCGGGGGCAAATTATCAGTCATTATTCAAATGTATTGTAGTTTAAAAATTATCCTACGTATATTATATGAACAAAGGTAATCTGTTGGTTGGCCTTCATGAGTTTCTTAACGCAATGAATTATAGCTAAAAGTATATCAACATCGGTTGTAAAACAGCAGAAGCCGAGAAACGCTGCACTGTTCTCTTCATATATCCGTCTCTCTGGAGTAAGAATACCACGCTCTTGGCGAGGTTAATAGCCAAAGTCTGTTAAACAGATAAATACCATCCAAGGCGCTAGCACACGTTATCGCGTATTGTAAAGCGATTAAAAAGCCTTTAAATTAACTTGGATACGAATATAACGTCATTACACCTTATTAAAAGTGTGGATGTACGCGTTTTTAACACTACACAGCCGTTTCTTAACGGATACACATCAACTGTCAACACGCAACAAATCTTCCCAACAACAATTAGTACCGATGAGTGCGTTCCAAAGACTGACAGCTGGGTTGATCAGTGGGAGTGGCTAACACTCTCGCACCTCTTTTGTTACCTAAACGGACACAATATTAACATTAATTGAGAAAAAAAAATGAATTAAATCTATAGAGCGAGAGAGAGATTTTAATTGTTTTGTTTTGTTTGTTTGTTTGTTTGTTTGTTTTTGGTAAATGAAATACCACTTCATTTTGTAATGATTTTACAGTTTTTGTTGGATGTGGTTGCATATGTACCAAACTTCCAAACAAAACAATTGTAAATCCTGACACAAAAAAGGTAAAAAAATAATTTCTTCATTAACTCCAGAGGCTTTGTCCCCTTAAGTGTATAGATCCAAAAAGTATCTTGTTACAAAAGTCGTTTTAGTCTATTTCCCCTCTTATTGAACATGATTCAATCCCAATCACTCTCACTAGCCTGACCTGCTTCATTATAATACCTCGCAGGATATAGCATGTTTTTCATACAAATAGCACTTACTTACTGCTCAGACAACAACTCTTATAATACAATCTTGCCTTTGGTTTTAACCAGTGTTGAAATGTCCACACTCACATTCTAACCTATATGTTACGAGTGAATTAAACTGAATGAAAGACTCAATAGGATAAATTTTCCCAGAAATCACATAATTTTTTTGTTCTCATCATGTTTACAAACCTCCACACCTAAAACTGCCTGTTGAATGAAACCAGCCCGTGTTTCCTTCCAAGGGGGCAGACATGCAAGATTAATTACCAACCTGTACCACCTTATTTCGTACAGTTTTTTTTTATAAGTACTATCATCACTTTTCAATGACGTCCCAATTGGAAGTTATATAGTATGTTTACATTTGGTGTAGGCCTCACAGCTATAAGTTGTGTTTGAGAAAAAAATCCCATTAGAATTGGCATTAGAACATTGCGTCGGTCCTCTTAGTCAATAATTGTTTTCCTAGCGACTTTAACTCTCTCTGTGGCTTTTATTTAAAATCATAATCATAACCTCTGTCAAAATCTAGTCATATCCTGTAATTCAATTTTAAAGCCTTTTTCTAAGTTCAATCTTTGGAACTGGCCATATTAAATATTCTCAATCAGCCAAGGTGGATGAAAGCGGTGTATATGGATGTATATTTGTATGTCTGTGTACTATATATTTTACAACGATAGAGCTTGGAATAGCCAGAACAATTTTTAATATAACTCCGACTGGATACTGCTTGTCATTTTTATGTGCCATTCTGCTTGAATATATCAGTCATTCATATCTTTGATACTATGGCACAGAGTTATGGATCATCAGGTTCACAGCAGATAGGTAAAATCATCAAACCTGTTATATGAAGTAGTACAAAAATGTAAATGTTTATTATATCTCTTATTTAAATAAAAGGTAAGCACCTTGCTGAACATATGAAATGATGACCAGAACATGACATAAATATAGAATAGACATGTTCAATGTATAGTAAGTAAATTTTATGTTGACATGTTAAACATAGCAAAGCTATCCAAAGTGCTGAATTTGATTGACATGTATCGAATATCCATACATTTCCTAATGTTTTAAGTTTTGAATCCTGTGCCCTGAGTCTTATTTTGGATCTCATGATTCATGTGCGTGTGCTCAACTCTGAGAGTTTGTCGCATTTATATTAACATGTGTTTAATATATGCCAATATTCAATACAGTTCTAATGTTTTAAAGTGTTGTATTGAGGTTTTGGGTGCATGTGAATGTGCTAAAATATGATATTTTATCATATTTATGGATCCCTGCGTAATGTGATTGCATTAAGGAAATTTGTATTCTGAAGTTTGCCAAGCTGAGAATGACACTGTGCTGAAGAAATAAAAAGGCCGAATTTTAAAATAACTAAAATTACCTTTAATTTGCCACAAGAGGGCGCGAGAGAAACTCTATGAAAACCTCCAGACAGACATACCGTAACTTCACAGACAATATATATTCGCTTCAAAAGGTCAAAGAAAGTCTCATCTGTTCACAGTAATGCTTCAAGGATCTTTTCATTTCACTAACATTCACGTTTTTTTCACACTCGTGTTTGAACGTCCTTAGACAAAAAAACCTGTCTTCGCGATTTTTCTTTCCATTTTGAACACTGCATCTATTGTGTGAGGAATTTCAAGCTTTCTTTTTTGTCAAATATTTTGCTTAAAAAGTTTAAGCCACTCAGTTTTTGATATTTCACATATTTCATGGACCATCAATCAACCCTGACTCACACAGAAATTGTTAAAGTGCCACAACATTTGTTTACCCTTGAGCACATGGTAATTAGTCCTACGCCATAAATGCCCTTGTATGTTCTATTTATTAGTTGTTTAGTTTCATATTTTTTATGGCTCGCATTATTTTGTGAACAGCGTTTGTATTTTCAAGCTAACAGCATGCATTGCGATTACTGTCTGGAGAAAGTGTCCAGTGTCTGCATGCTGCCAGAACGGGTCACTTTGAGTCCCAGTCTGGCACACATAAAAGAACATAAACTACAAACTAGATTTTATTTCTGAAGATATATGAGTCTTTTAGTGGGGTGGCCAATGCAAAATTCATCATCACATGTTCTCATCTTTCCTAGTATTTTCTACACAGTTTCATAACATGGTGCTAGGGAAAGGTGTGCTTAAGGTTGTTTTTCAAATGGTTGCTTGTGGCAATAAGCAGTTTGTTAGTGTGTATATAGGTTATATTTTAAAGCGTGATTTTTTGTAAATGAGGGTTTTGCTGTAGTGTTGCATCCTTATTTATTTAGTTCTAGTAGCACAAGTGCGTACAGGGTTTAATAAATTTTCACAGATATCTTGCTATAGATCATGTGTGTGAATTGATTAGAACAAATAGATACACTCTATGGACGGGTAGCGTAGTCGTGTATATGTGAATGTAAACAAGGTGAGAGGTTTTCTGACCAGGCCACACAAACTGATAGACGGGGTCTCCCACCGACCCATTTGCAGTGTGGAACGGAGATTTGGAAACCTAATTGTCACTCTGCATTTTGGCAGCAGTTCGAGTCCCTAGGGGGTAGTTTGGAGAAGCGACCAGAAGCAGAGTGGAAATAGAAGTTGTCGAAAGGAAAGCGTCATGGCGTTCTGACAGGTAAAACCTAACTGTCATTGCCCTCTGCAACGCCTGAATATAGGTTAGTGGGAAAGAAAAAATCACTGTAATGTGACAGTTGACTTTTAAAAAAAAAACAGCAAAAAAAATGTATATGCTACAGACCTTCATATGAACAAAAAACACCAGCGCAGCAGCCATGCTAAACAGGCTTTAAAAAGAACACCCCCCTTGTCATACAGTACAAAACCTTAAAACAATCCTTATGAAGATCACAGGATTTCAGAGTACTTTAGAAACCACTTAGCAACACCCTAGCAACCACCTAGAGCACCACAGTGATCATCACTTAGCAACACGCTAACACCGTCTTAAGAACTGCATAGCAACACCCCTGAAGTGCACCAAAGAGCAAACATTCACGGGACAAACCACGGAACAGCAATAAGAAAACCACATAGCAACACCCTGGCAACAAGAACATTCTAACAAGAAAAAACTGCATAGCAAACAACCCCAGAACTTCTACAGCCTAGCAACAGCAGAGGAAATTCAATCCTGCAACTATTTTTTCAGGCAACCACCTAGGCAAACCAAACATAGCCAACCTGCGCCAAACCAAGCCTCAAACATTCTCATACATGCTGTAACATACAAGCCCCAACGACATGTCCCCTCCCCCCCAAGCCCTGTCAACCACAACAAAACTAAACACTTCCTGTCAACCACCCAAACAGGCGTTAGTAGCTGCCATTAGCAAAACAACCTGCTGGCAAAAAGAAGCACATTAAAGGTGATGAATACATGGGGCAACGTTTTCTGAGCAATATTGCTTGGGCAAGACTTTCAACAGTTGGAATGGGCAATAAAAATTTATATCTGGACTACTCATCTGGGCCACATGGGTCTCACCGGGTTGCCCACTGCAACATTGCTCAAAAAGTTTTGCTCCCTTGGATAATAAACTTTTCAAAAACACCACATAACACCAGGCTAACACAATAAAAACCCCATACCATCCTAGAGAATCTGCATGAACCATTAAAAAGAAATAATTACAGCAACATACTTCGCAAGTGTTGCATGAACACCATTGAGCTTTTGTTCACAAAAAACAGAAAGTCTAGTTAATTATTTGCTTACTTCTGTGTTTGTGGTCCTGATTTCTAATGCTAACGTGTGTCCCTTCTAGGAGACAATATCCAGCCCCTCGTCTCCACCATCTGACCAGAACACAGGGGCTCGTGGGTATTCTGTAAAGTAGTGGTATGTACGGGGGTTGTGTTTGGGAGAACAGGACTATCTGGAAGAACAGTGTTTAGTAGATGCAGTCGGCAGATAGAGTACAATATTTATTTGGCATTCATGTTCTCGAAACTCTAAAGGTGTGTTCCATATAGATGTTTACTATCACAATGCTGATCACTGCAGATGTTTGCATACTAGTTATCATATAGTGCCACTACACTAAACGCATTGTAGTGCACATTGCAGCAGCTACAGTAAGATAATTAATTCTATGCATACTAAAAAAAAACTTACGTATGCATAATATTACATACTACAGTATTTATATACTGCAGAAATCAGCATGAATAGTTAGTAGTATGATATTTTAAAACATAGCGCTGATAATAAAACCTCACTTACTCACACCTAGCATAACTGGCTCCTCCTTTATGAAATAGACACAGACCTGCATCGGGCTTGATATGCATGAGAAAATCAGAGGATTGGAGGACAACACAGGCTCGGCAGACGAATCTCACGGCAGATATGGGTATCTTCCAGATGAGCCGTCACAGCCTCTTGTAAAATGTTACAGACTCAACCAGTTGATGTGTGGGAAACAGAAGATTCCAGGGGGGATGAGGAATGAGGTGTAGAAACATCACTGAGGCCTGATGTAGTAGTTCACGCGAAGGGTGGGTAGATTTTTTTTCCACTAGATAACGTATTCAGTCCAGGTTTCTGTTACCAAGAATAATGGTGCATAACTTATTTTATTAAGCTACCACTGTCCACCCCTCTTTGACAAGCCTTAAGACATGCTGATTTTAAGGCAAATATTGATTAACCTACTGCTTACAAGCACAGTTTGTTAAATTGTTCTGAAATAGGTACTTGATACATGTGGGTGGAGTCATAGTGTTTCTGAGCCTCATATCCTGGGACTTTATGCCAACCGATAGGATTTGAAAGGTGTGTCGACTGTTAACCTGCAAGAACAAAAGAGAAGGCTATTTTGAGCCAGTTTATCTGGTCGTGTATTCATACTGCCCCTGCACGACAAGAAAATCCCAACAGTAGGACATAGAGCATATCTGTATGTCAGCGTCAGCTTAATCTAGTTGTTTTAACACTTGGCACACCAGACATAACTCAAGCAACCTCATAACAAATGTGCTAGAAAATACTCAGACTCTTAGCGAAGCACATAGCAACACACGTAGCAACCACTAAAAAGAACACAGGGAATGTCAATGTACCTTAGAAACACCTAGACAACTGTTATAGCAACACCCTGACAACCATGTGAGCAAAAAACTCATAGCCCTAGTAACAGCACAGAAATACAACATGCATGCATCCCCTAGTAACAAAAACATAAAACCTGGCAACCACCCAAAGTATCTAAGTAACCGTAAGGAGCAACACCCTAGCAAACACATAGCAAAAACCACACCGTTATCGACCAAAACAGCTTAGTGCTAAGCAACAACCCAAAACACATTTAGCAACAGCAAATAAACAATACACTTGTCAACCATCCAAAAACATATTAGTAACTGCCATAGCAGCACCTCAGAACACCTACACAACTGATAGCAACACCCTTGGCAACCATTTCAATATATCCTAGTCAACTACATCATAGCCAACACCCTGGCAACCACATAGCAGTACGCTTACAATAACAAACAACATCTTAGCATTCAAATCACAAAGCTAACCATATAAAATACAGTAGCTGCCTAGCAACACCCTGGCAACTAACCAAAACAGAATGGATGGTGCATAATGTAGTTACAATATTTATCAGCAGTGGACCACACTAATTTTAATCCACTGATTTTTTCACACTTTTCAAAAAAGGAAGTTGGAAACTCCTAATCTTCTAGCACTAGTTCCAGTTCTTATCAAAAACAGCTGAACCAATCCACCGATGTCTTTGAGTTCTCTTACAAATCAAAGACAGGAGTGTTTGGAGCAGAATTGGAGATAAACTCTGCAGGAAGATGGATCTCCAGGAGCAGGAGTGAAACCTCTCATCCAAGAGCCTCCCGACAGAGTGACTCTCAGCATGGAGAGCCTTTGAAAGCCTTGACTTCACAGCTTTCTTCATCCCCACCCACCACCAGCTTCAGATTGCTTTGCCCAAATTATGATCCTAGATCAGCACTCCTCAAACGTTAAGCCTCAAAAATTTGCACTTCATAAGGATTTATTTTGGTTTTTAGAGGTTGTTCTTTCACAGCTTTGAAGACATAATTGAGCTATCAGTTTGAAATGTTGAATGTTGTCATAAAATTCCTCCAAATTAACAAAACAATTGGATTCAAAATAATTAATGAACAGTTTTACTCAGGAGAAACATCTGAGAAGCAGTAAACCTAAACAAAATTCTCCATTTGCTGTCATTTTATGTCTAGAAGAAACAACTGAGCTATAGAAAAGATGCCATTTCTGATTGTTCTTTTCTTTTTTTTTTTTTTTATGGCCCTGAACTCCATGATAGTGCGTTTTACATGGCATAAACGTAAACTTAAAACCTGGGTATTTCTTTATTTGCACATAAAAAATCATATCATATTGTGTGATGTAAGCATGAAAAATATAATCTTCATAGCAGTTATAGGGCCTTAAACACGTGGATGTGGAAACTTTACACTCCTCCAGTGTGTTTTGGAGGTAATGGTCATAATTAGCTTGACAACGTCCCAGTAAACACTCAGCTTCTAGTGAAGCATTAGAAAGTGATGGGATGTCTCACCACACCAGACGAATCAGTGGGATATTTGGCCGTCATTAGTGCAAATAATGTCTTTTAAAGAGCACTGCGGAGGCAATTCACTGGTGCTTGAATGATGAATCATGGGAAGGTGTTTCCAGATGTTTCCAGCTGCTTGTTTCTGAAAAATCGGACTCAATTATAAGCCAATGTGGCTACCATGGGCCTCCATGATCTGACACCTTAATGATCACCTCAGGTTTTTGACAAAAAATAACAAAAAAGCATCATTTCATGGACTATTTTGGCAATATTCACTCCAAAAATTAGGTGCATAAGCTCAGATCAATGAGGCCTAATACCAGTGATAGCATAGTTTTTTTAGGGAAAAAGATCCTCGTTTGTGTCAAACTGACCAGAACACAAGTGTCTTCATCAAAATGTAATTGTTGTGTAAACTGTTTGGCGTGTTTTTTAAAAGATGTCGAGTGGTTTAACCATAAAGAAAACAGTAATATAATCTAAAATAATATAATATATATTTTAAAAAACATTAGTGATTTGAATCATAAACTCACTGTCATCAATAATTGCATTTTTAAAGAATTCATAAATAAGAACCGAATAGCTAAAACCAAATTGGCACATCTAGCTCGTTTTTTTTTTTTTTTTTTTTTATTGAACTAAATTCAAGTACAAACCTTTATGGTAGGCTATATTTCAACAATCAAACATAGTGTTGGACTGGAACATTTCTTTTCAACCCCTAAATAAATAGGCTATTATTTTCAGCATATTGATGGGCCACATCAATGAACATTTTAAAAATTGTGGAGTGATTTCTGACACAAGAACCATTAAGGCTTCTCTCACACACACACACACACACACACACACACACAACACACACACACACACACACACCCACACACACACACACACACACCACACACACACTACACAGATTTTCAGCATCATAAAAAAAAAAAAAAAAAAAAAAAAAAAAAAAAAAAAAAAAAAAAAAAACATCAAGTTAAAAAAAAAAAAAAAAAAAAACTGAATAGGAAATTTATCCTTTGAATGTGTTATTAAATAACTTACAGTTTATGGCAGTCTGGTTTTCTTCGAGGAAGATGGATCTTCTCATAAGGTCTTGTACTCTGTGTGAATCTTTCATTTTCTGCTGTTATTGAATAAACTGCTGTTTTGTTTCCATTCAGACAATACAAACACACAAAACCATCTCCTGTGTCCCCTTGCCTCCATCCTGCCATTAAAAGAATATAGATATATATATACTTATATATATATATATATAGTATACAATATAAATATAATATAATATATATATATATGCTACTCCTTTCTAAAACCCCAGGAGACTTAAAGTCAACATGAAAACCAGAATCGACGGATGTTTCTGGTTTTATTGTGTGCAATTCATCAGTGCTTTTCACATCTAAAAAAAACAAAAAAAAAAAACAAAAAAAAAATGTGTTGTCTTTACAGTCTAGCATCTCAGGTGAATGTAAAACGTGATTAGAAAGTGTTTGAGACTTAATTTGAGCAGTTTGAGACATTGTCTGGAGGACGGCGCCCCCCGACACCATATAATGTCTTTGCTGTGTGGCAGAAACAGCTGAGACATTAAAGAGTTTTGAAAGAATGCAAAGCATCTGCACGCACCATAGCTTCTTCTTCAATACAAAACCCCAAATTTATCATAAATAAAGATAAAACATCATGTTATGTTATCATCCTGTTGCCATGACACCCAGCGATGTGGCCTCCGGCGAATCTTGTCCTCTATAGACCTGCTTTTCACACGCTGCTCCATCACTGCAGGATCTCAGAGGAGGATGAAAGCCTGCTGTAGTGGGTGGTGTGAAATCTCCTGTCAAACATCTCACTCACTCGACCACATAACAGCGCATTCACTCCAAACGCCACTAATACAAGCTTTATGTTCAGCTCTGGAGAATTCAACATCTTAACTCTATTATGAGTGGAATATGTGAAGTATACTGCATGTACTGTTGGATTGTTGTTAACTGAAACTGTTAAAATCATTTTGGTTGATTACAAATATATATATATAGAATGAAAATTATAAACAAAAAAAGTTGAAGTATTACAATTACTAAAAAAACAAAAAAAAACAAACACCAACTACAAATAATTAACTAAAAATCAAAAATATGATAAGTACATGAACTTATACCACACAGTATTGCTATTTTTATCTAAAACTATTAAAATGGTTTTGGTTATATTACAATATAAAATAATATATAACCAAAATAAAATGTATATATTAATATATATATATATATATAGATATATATATATATATATATATACAAAAAACATATATATATATATACATATTATACACACATAGTGTGTATTAAATATACAAAATACATATATATATATATATATATATATATATAATACATATATACACATATATACACACACTATATATATATATACATATATACATATATACATATATATATATACATATACATATATATATACAAATACATATATATATACAAATACATATATATATATTATATATATATATATATATAGAATATATTATATATATATATATCTAACATATATATATATACATATTACACACATATATATATATAGATATATATTATATATATATATATATACACATATATATATACATATATATATATATATACACATAAATATATATACACACAACATATATATATACACATATATATATATACACACACATATAATAATATAGATATATATATATATATATATATATATATCTATATATATATATATATATATATATATATATATATATACATACATACATATTCCATCTAATGCACATACTGTATGCATTTCCTCTGTAAAAAAAGACAGTTAGCTCTATTAGCCAGACAAACTCAAGCTTGTGTCTACAGCTGTGAATAAGATGTCTTTATTGTTGTGTGTGAATGAAACCATATTCCCAATCCATTTATCATGTGGAAGAGGGTAAATGGTCATTTAAAAAAATATAAGATCAATGATGAAAGTTAAAAAGGCAAACCCTTAGTTCGCATGGCAAGGCAAAATCACCCATAAATGATCATCTGGAGGATCGTAGCGTGATTGTGTGTTGTGTGTCTCTATTCCACTTGTTTCAGTCTCATCTGCTGTAATATTCACAAACAATGATATTTTAGCGAATGCATATGACTGCTAAATCAACATACTGAAAGTTTGACATCTTTTATAAACTACACACGACCGTCTTTAATTGTTTTCTTTAGGCCTACATTTGTTTTTGTTTTTTTTACATATTTGTACATTTCTGGATTCATGAACCACATGATCGTATTGATGACAGATATGATGGTTAAATAAGAATTGCTCTGTAATACCAAATGACCGTAATACCAAAACGACAATATAGATAAAGAAATCTTATCATCTTATTTCTAATGATTAAATAAACAAATAAAATGACAAAACACAAAATCATCCTCATGAATTTTAAGAACAGATTTGGTAGCCTGTAACTCTCCTGAGAAAGGTATGATAAAATGATTTTGCTTATTATTCTTTTCGCCATATTTACTCAAAGCAGATGAACTGAGGGGCGCTTCGATTGATAATGAAGTGCCCCGTACAAACTATATTTGTTTTCCCCCATGTGGTTCTGTACAACATTCATGTGGTTGACTGCATTCTGCTGATTCCCGTTCCAAAATCATTAAATTAATAATCACATCTAGTACAGGCTTCAAAATTAATAGGCACTTTCCACAAATAGGGGTACAAAATAGGGTTTGAAACGCTGAAAAATCTTGCTCTTCCACCTCAGGAGGTCAAACTAAATATTATATGAGCTGATTTATTTTGAAATTTCCTTTATTTAAATAAATGTAAAATAAATGTTTTTAAATGTAGAAAAATATTGTAAATTATTACATTTTTTAAATATTATTAATAATATTTTTTCTATATTTAAAGATATTCAACAGATGTTATATGATTTTAACTAGACCTAGAGGTGCAAACAGGCCTAAATCACTATTTTAAAGGGTTGATACAAACATTTTGTGTGTTTAAAACTAGCTACTTTGAATCCAGGCTGTTCTAGACATTTGGAGGCTCTAGGCAAAATTCATGTTGGAGGCCCCCCACCTCTAAAAAAAAAAAAAAGCACTTAAAACAAATATGATCCCTAACCTTTTTTATTTATACAACATTTTCATTTTAAATTTTGTATATTTTCACTTATACATTACCAGTCAAAAGTTTGGACACGTTACTATTTTTAATGTTTTTAAAAGACGTCTCTTATGCTCATCAAAGCTGCATTTATTTTTGATCAAAAGCGTGATATTATTATTATGCAGTAATTTGTTGAATCATTTATTCACAGTTCATCATGAATACCACTTCAGTAAATGAACATCAGTGCAGTTCATCATTTTTTTTCCTAGTTGGTTTTGGGAGGGGTTTCTTCCTTATTTTTTATATATATAGTGTGGATATATTGTATATTATTGCATTGATCTGTCCAGAAATGACGCTGATTGACAGATCAAGTTTATATTTAGAATACATTGCAATCACTCCAAAACAGACGACGACAACTCACACGTCTGCATGTTACGGTTATGGAGGCTCCGACTCAAAGCCCGGGGCCCTATGCCATTAAACACACATGCCTGTAGCTTTCTAGTGATCTTGAAGACATTGTTTATCTTGTTTGATTAGGGTTGGAGCTAAACTCTGCAGGACAGTGGCCCTCCAGGACCCAAGTTGCCCAGCCTTGCCCTGAGCAATAGCCTGCTCTGCCTATAGGTGGCGCCAGGCCTGCTTTGTTAGAATTAAATAATTATATTTAATAAATTACTATTAAATCATTTAAAATAAATTGAATATTTAAAAATATTTGTAAAATATTTTTACATGTACAAAATATTTTAAATGATTTCCGCATTTAACGGAATATCAATTCAACAGATGTTATGTGGGTTTTAACTGCTGAATATAGTCAAGATCTCTGAGGTGTGGGAGGCCTGAATCACCATATTAAAGGGTCGTACAGACATTTAACGTGTTTAAAACTAGCTGCTTTGAATGCTAGGTTAATTTAACAATTTCTCGAACTAGTTCTTTATGAATTTATTGCTTCAAATAAAAGTATCAGGACATTTGGACTCTTTTTGTGGAAAGTGTCGTAAGCGTTTCATGACGAATACTGTTCCCATTTAATTCAAAGCTATTCTAAAGCAAATCCCATGATTGTTTTACTACATTATTACAAAATACATAACTCAGTATTTGCAACATTCTATATCAAGGTGCTAATTAAAAACCACAACATAATCAGCTGATGATTCCAGCAGTTTCGCAGATCAAACAGACACAACATTACAAAAGAAAAGTGCTCTGCTTCTCAGCATCCTATTTGGCTTCCTCAAAGAAAATGTCCCTCAAACTCTCGAAGTAAAGCCCCTCGTTGCTGCAACGGTACACTTAAACACATAGATCCCCTCATGAACATTTCAAACCTCGACGTCTGATAGTCCCTCAGAGGAAACATCACTTTACTGACAGCGGGCCGTTTGGAAGAACAAAACTAGCTCATTCTGGCCCTTTATTAAAGTAATGGCAGTTTAAGACATCAGGCTCTATATGTGCAAACTAAATGGCGAAACCAACACGATCAAGTCTCTCGCGAACAGCGCCAAACTTAGAATGAACGTGTTGAAAACATGCGGGGAAAAGAAAGACCCAGTATGGTGCATTTTTTTTTAACCCCTTTGACCTTTTTATGGTTTCTTTTTTGTATTCATTTATAATAATTGTGTTGAATTAGGGCGTTCACACACTAGACAAAGCTTTGAGTTTTGCAATCCATTTTTTGGAGGAAACCGTCTGATCATAAGTGGGAAAACAGTGAAGTGGATTTCGCCTCAACTTGAAATTCCAAGAGCTCGACCGATACTAAAAAGCTACTTTTGTTTGCACATCGCAGTATCGCTTTCACAAACCCTTGTGTTTCTCATCTACTGTAAGTTCAAAGAACATTTACAAGTTAAAGTTTTGCAAAATTATAAAATAGAAAGTTCCCTTAACGCTTTCTCTAACATTCGCATAACCAAGAAAAAATGGGCAGCTAACAAAAGTATTTTCTAAGAATGTTATAAATTGTTTAAATAATGTTAGCTGGGTATGTCTTTGCGATGCATCTTTCCCATTGAAATCAATGAATTTGTAGGATTGTCTAGTGTGTAGACGGCATTCACATGTGCATGACGTGTATGAACACTACTTTAGTGAAGAGCTCCATGTTGAACCCCTTTGAAAACCTTATGTGGCTCCTGATTGTGGGGTTATTGTATATTGCAGGAGGAGCAGCACGGGTCTTCCTTATCCGGCTGAGAGGCGTAGTCCATCTGCCTGACTATCTCCGAGAACAGTTCATCCACCATGGTTTTGCTCTTGGCCGATGTCTCCATGAACGGACAGGGCAGTTCTTATTCTTGAGCTTGAGCTTGACTTTATGTTGATTAACGCTCATTGTCCAGGTCCACCTTGTTTCCCACAAGTATCACGGGCACGCGCTCATACCTGCGAACATACATGACTCAAGAATGAGTGAAATTCCAAGGTGAAATGTGGTATTTCAGCACTATATGCAATAAGTAACAGTTGTTTCCGAACAGGTTTCCTAAGAGTTCTACTGCACCTTCTGCCCTTGTTCGCCATTGGTCAGGTAAACCGATAGTCTCACCCCCCGAACTCATGTGATTGGTTGAGTCAGAAGTTGACAAAACATAACATAATCGTGGCTACCATAATTATATTAAAATGTGTGGCATATGCCGATTTTAATCTCAATAAACAGGAATGTAAATGCATTAATCGCATGATTACAGCTCTGATAAAAATGTGCATGTGATTGGCGAAAGATTTGGCAAACGCTCCAATGCATATCTGTGTTTGGGCTCAGGAGCGCTTCAAAGATATCTAATTACAACACGTTTTTGGAGCATTGAACAATGTAGCCAATCACAGGCATATCTGTTGATTTATTGAATGCAATGGCCAATCAGAGGTGTTTAAGTTCAAGTGTCCCCTCACCGCTCAAAACTTATGTAAAATTACTTGAAACAGCGAATAGATTTGCTCATGTCATGTAAACGTCTTACTGTGATTAAGTCCTTACTCTGATTATTGGAAGAAATCACATTATTGGTGCACATTATTTTAATTTGAACAATAAACTGGAACACAAAAAAAATCTTGTAATATTTCATAGACTGAGTCGGAGCTATTGATCTGTCAGACGCTCGAGAAAAACGAGGCTCTTTAGAGAAGTGTGTGTCCTACGCTCATCTGACCAGATGAGTCATGAAAACCAGACTGAATACAGAGAGCGGAGGAGTATCGGGTTTGATATCAGCTCTAATTAAAGGAGGAAGATCTTCAGTGACTGTAGAGAGTGATGATGAACGTCTCAATGACTGTGAGAGGAAAACATGACTGCTCTTTTTAATAGCTTGGGACACTCAAAGCGATATAGTTCATCCAAAAATTAAACATCCTGCCATCATTTACTTTCATTACTCCAGTCACATGATCTTTCAGAAATCATTCTAATATGTTGATTTGCTGCTCAAGAAAAATCTATGATTACTATCAATGTTGAAAACAGTTTTTGAAACAGTGATACATTTTATTTTCCAGAATTCTTTGATGAGTAGAAAGTTCAAAAGAACAGCATTTTTTGAAAAAGAATCTTTTGTAACATAAATGTCTTTATTGTCACTTTTGAAGAATTGAATGCATCCTTACTTATATTAGTATAACATAATTATAATAGTTTAACATGAGCAGAGAGCAGCGCAACAGACAATCACTAGCATCATTCACATCATGTTATTGCATCTAACATTTCACGGCCTCAGCTAATATTCATCGTCACACTAGCAGGACGTTATTAGCGAGGTGTGAATGGTGAGTGGGTGTAAAGCGGCACACAGATGAAATGTCATCTATTGGTGGCGAACAGGAGAAGCGCTATTTATATCCAGACTTACACAAGGGAAATCTAAAGCTCTGCAAGGAACGCCTGTTTGAGCAGGTCTGGGATCAACTGTGTCATATTCATGACCATATGCTTTCATATTCGTCATGCACATTACACTATTTATAAGATGAGCTCAACACAATGCCATGTTTAGCAGTGGGAAACCCAGGCAATCTGGGTCAAAAGAGTTACACTAACAATTAATTGTTATTTTGAACGTTCTTTTAAATTGTTATTACGTGTTGTACATTCTGTTTGTACACATTTTATGTGCCGCTGATGAAGAAGAGCAATAAAGCTGGCTGGGAAAAATATTACCCATTCAGCCAGTTTATGAAGCTACATGTTTGAGCAAGAAAACTACTTTCCCCAAAACATATTTTACCAGGACTCATATAAAATACAAACACAGCATAGATTATGCAACTAATAATATGTCTTTGTGCTCTTTATTTTCTTTTTATAAGTTCTCAAAAAAGTGCATTTTATTGATTTTTTTTTTTATTCAAACAATTCTCTTTTTATATTGTGTTATTATATGTATAACTATTTAAATGATATAAATGTCATATATTTTATATAAAATCATATACTTTAATTACAATTAGAATATAAAATAAACAAATCATATATATTTCATATATAATCATATATGATATATATGATATATTTATTATAAATAATGTTATATATCATATATTAAAATGTGTGTATAAATATACACATATATTATTATTTATATAATAATGAAATATTATATAAATAATAATAATAATATATGTATATATATATTTTTAATTATTTAATTAAATATTTATATTAATGCATATAATATAATGAAAAATAGCTAGCTAGCTATTATAAAATGTATTTTAATTAAACTGCACATTTTGAAAAGTAATATATAAGTATATATGAAAAAAATATTTTTTGATTAATTAATAATATTGAAATAACGTGTAAATAACAACAAATAATATAAGACAGACACAAGCTAACCATATTGTTGTTGTTGTGATTCACAGACAAATCTGTTCTCATTCAGTTCATATAATGCTGCTTGGTGACATTTTCCAAAATGTCATGCCATGCGTTATCATCTTAATGTCTTACTGATTAAAATAATTTAATATGGTGACAAGATAAACACAGCAGCACTAGTTAAGTGAATGTAATTACCCTGGAGTCTAACGAAGTGCAAGCCTTCATGACCCATGACATCTGTTAGATAAGTGAATGTAATTACCCTGGAGTCAGGACCACCATCACTGCACATTTTGCATGTCTCCTTTGTCTGACACACACCCAATTTTGCATGTCTCCTTTCTTCAAATGAGCAGGTGACATGAATCAGGTGTGTTTGATTAAGGAGACATGCAAAATGTGCAGTGATGGGGGTCCTCCAGGAATGTGGTTGAGAACCACTGTGTTAGAGGATCACTGAAGCATGAGCGTCTGCTCTTATACTGCTGACCACGTGTCACACAGCGATTATGATGCAACCATGAGCTGCACATGCAGATGACAAGGTGCTTTTACCAATTTAGCATCTGACAGCAGCTCAGTAGTTAATTATTCTTTTATGCTACTATTGCTTATTGCCTGAAGCCACACGTCGCGGCACACGCTTTACAGATTCAGAGGCAAACAAACCACACAGGGCGCAATTTTACAATCAATCAAATTTAATGATAGAATCTTACATATTTGTTTTTATAAAATAAATATGTATAAACCACAAAAGGACTAAGAATTATTATTAATTTAAATATAAGTTATATGAATCATATGAACATAATTCTACAACAGAAACAAAAGAATTAAAAAATTGAGCCTAATGCAATTCATACAGTGCAGCTGTGTGGAGATTTGGCCGCAGGCTGAAAATGCGATCAGTATAACTGTGATGCAGCACTGAGGGATTTAAAACCTTTTGGATTTCACTGTCTGTCTGTCAGAAACTGATGGCTGCATTGCTCCGTCCAGCGCATTGAAGGCCTCGCCGGAGCAGTTGCCCAGTAACGCTTCGACCCCCGGCACTTACGAACACAAAAACAGATGTGAAGTCTCCAGAGACCCTGCTGGAAGCGATGCATGCTGGGATGCTTTTGGTCGTAAATGCTGGTAGGGCCACATGCTGGTTCAGAGACAAACAAAGGAACCTAGCTGTTAATGAAAACAAAATGGGGAATGTTTTTTTCCAAAGCTTTCCAAAATAAAAAGCTCTCTCAGAAATTAAAAAAAGAATTGGCTGAATAAAGTCCAAAACGACTGAACAGTAAAGTAAAACTACTAGAAGAGTAGAAATAATAATTACAATATTTATTGAATATTTAATAATTTTATTAATAAATATAGAATATATATTATAAAAATAGACAAATGAAAACTAAATGGACAAAATGGAGACTAAAATGTGCAAATAATAATAATAATAATAATATTTAAAAATATGTTATATTATTATTGTTGTTGAGAAAAATATAATAAATGAACAAACACTTAAAAACAATATAAAGTCCTTGAAGTGACATGAAAATACTAGCGCTAGAGCAAGTAGAAAGTAGAAGCTGAACCAATTTTAAAGTCATACAACATCTATAATCAGCCTCAGTGAAAAGAAAGAAAGGAAATCTTCTGTTCAGAGTGAAACACAAACGAAGACAGATGACTTGATGTTAATACGCTGCAGCTTCGCTTGCGGTCACAGCAGTGCAGCAAAGCGAACAGTAAATTGGACCAGGTTAAAAAGCAATCATCAACTTCAGCAGCTCTCCAAACACACACACACACTCCATGTGTTTCAGAGCTATAAGAATGTTTTGACACTAATCTATGATCCATTTCTTCAGTCCCGACTGTATCAGCAAAAAACGGATTTGAGATGAGTGTGAATTGTCAATATAGCAGCACTAACAGCAGGTTTCTCGTGGTAAACCCTCAGGAACACAATCTCATCTTCCATGAAGGAAGGTCTCACGGGACGCAGTCCCTGCAGCCTGCATGAAGACAATATCTATTTCACAAAACTGTCATTAGACATCACATGTGTTAAATTCAATTAGTTATAAAAATAAACTGTAATGTTTTCCTGATTTTGTAAACTGTATTTCGATTGTGTAAGTCAGAATGCATGAAATAGCATTAGACCTCCCCTGTAATTTTACTTTCAACAACACCTTGTAAGATGCAGCATACAAATGCAGTGAGCAATGCAATCACCCTTAAAAGATGAAAGGCTAGTACGACAAAGATATCGCTTTCTTGAGTGGACATTCAAACTGATGTTTTATGCTGAAAATGAGATGAGCTGAAGTATCAGCTGCAGGTAATCACACTCGCTCAGTCCATCTCTGTCTCATAATACTCTACATAATACAGTAAGATTTTAATACAGTACAGAAAGATTTTAATGAAGCAACTCAATGTTTCTTCGTTACTAGTTCTAAAGTTACATTTTCGAATTAGTAACAGAGGTTTGGGCTCAGCAGCTGTTAACCTGTCATCTTGAGATTTACATACATGGCGGAAGGAAGTAGTTCTGCATATAATGGTGTTTTTTAAGACACTTTGTGCTTGTTTCTTACACACTTGTGCCTTCAAACTGTGCCTACAGGCAAATCACAGCATGCTATCACATGGGTAGACAGGTATATATATACGCACATTATTTACTACATATACAGAGAAAAGTTACACCTTAAAAATATTTTGATAGTCAAAGCTATTCTTAAGGAATTTCAAAAATATATTCAGAGCATAAATTTAGCCGCACTATAATATAATATAAAAAAATCTATATAAAATCTCTCAGTTTCTCTCTCTATATATTATGTAGTATATATAATAATTTAATAAATCAAATAAAAAGTTATACCCTACTAATTCTATAATTCTGTAATACTAATAGTAATTGTATATTTTTACTTTAATAATATTCCATGCATTTTAATTATAAAGTATTTATATTGGAGTATCGGTTGTAATCTCTTTCATTTGTGATACATTTAAATAAAAAAGGTATGCAGACACATTTTTAATACAGCGAGATTCATCAATATTAATGTAAATAATATATATAAAAAAAAAGATTTGTACACAAATCTCGATATGCTTCAGTTATTAACTACTATTGTGTTTTGTATCGCTTTAGAGACATTCTATTAGGTCTGCATGGAGTCTGAACACCTGCCATTCATGCTATTAATGCTTTTAGATACCAATTAGCATAATATTAACACATTTTACAATATGTAAATGCTTTTCACAGAATTCCATACTCAGACTAGGTGAAACACAGATTGAGTGTGGGCTGTGCTGTACGTTTTTAAACACCTACTGTAGCCAAATTGAATATGACGACGTGTGATTTAATCTAAATTCATTAAAGTGTGTTTAGCCTTAGATTTAAAGCAGATGACCGACGGATCCACCCACATTTCCTCTTCTCAGGCTCTCACTGCCAGAAGTCAAGCGTGCCTTTGGGTTAGTGTGCGCTAATGCAGTCATGATGTTTCTTTGGCTTCCACCAGCACACAATCTCATTTATATTTTGGTGAGTGTGCAAATCTCACCAGTGTTACTGTAGTTATCATCCGCCGTCTCAGCATGTATCTGCCTCCTCCTGCAGATTAACGACCTGTGCCAGAGGTTTAGAGGGTTTTTGCAGGTTCTGGCATGAAACGGCGCCAATTCAATTCACAGTTAGAGAGATAGAGAGATGAAGATGAAATAATGTGTCCATCCTGAGTGTGTTTAGTGGCTAGGATTTTCGCAGGAATTTCATCACGTCTTCGATTTATGTTTTAATTTTATGCATTTTATTTAAGTGATTTCCTACAGAACTGTGTAAGTCTCATTTCGTTCAGCACATTTTCTTCACATAAAGTAAAATAATTAAAAGTCCAATCAATATTTGTTCATTTATTTAATAATGCATTTGTTTGTTTATTTGGTAACTTAAAGCTTATTTTTGCCACAGCATTAAAAAAAAATTAAAGTAATCGCGATCTTATATCTCACAATTCATTTTTTTTTTCTCACAGTTCTGAGAAAAAAAGTCTTAATTTTTGAGATACAAACTCAGAATTTCAAGAAATAAACTTGCAATAGCAAGGAAAACCTCTTTAGAAAAAATAATTCTGAGATGTAAACTGTTCAAAAATATCTGTTCAGAACCAAATCAGTGTGCAAGTGCAAGTTTCCAAAGACTTTTAAGCAGTTATGTACGACAAACTGTCAAATTACTGCATGCAAAAACAACAGCAACATTTTCAAGTGGGGAAGTCGTGGCCTAATAGTTAGAGAGTTTGACTCCTAACCCTAAGGTTGTGGGTTCAAGTCTCGGGCCGGCAACACCATGACTGAGGTGCCCTTGAGCAAGGCACCGAACCCCCAACTGCTCCCCGGGCGCCGCAGTATAAATGACTGCCCACTGCTCTGGGTGTGTGTTCATGGTGTGTGTGTGTTCACTGCTGTGTGTGTGCACTTTGGATGGGTTAAATGCAGAGTATGAATTCTGAGTATGGATCACCATACTTGGCTGTATGTCACGTCACTCACTCACTTCAGGCAACCTGCAGCTTTGATGTGTCATGATTTGATTACTGTAGTAATCCGCTAGTGTGACATCATCACCTGTACAGGTACAACTCTCTTTACTAGCACTACTGTTCATAATGACATCATCACACAAAACAAAAGAGTGCTTTTGCTATTCAAATGCAACAATTTCTGTATTTGTCACAATGAACCAGACAGTGAATGCCACAAGACAATATGAGAAAAGTGCATAAATAAGAGCTTTTCATAGCTAAAAGCTTTTCTGATTCAAGGTCCTGACATGATAATTCAGGCCTTTCAGGTTTTGACGCTAGAGTGATTAATATTTTGTCTATGTGTGCTTTACCTCACAGTCTGTTTTTAATTGTTCTGTACGTCTCGTTTATGAAAGCAATGTGTTCACACCCCTTTTAAGAGTTGATCTGGAAAAACACAAACAATACAGCATCTGTTTCTAGGCCTTAGGTTAAATTATGGAAAGATTAGAATAGACGTGGCCTCCCATTGGACTTATTATTAACGGCACACTAAAGACACACCATTATATTATTCCACACGTGCTCAAGTCTTTCCATCTGCTTAAAACCGCGGAAAGTTCAGCTCGTTTAGAGGAGACTAACTGCCTGCTTCTTTCAGATTGAGCTTACTGTGGTAGTACCATGGTAAAATGACAGTAATGCAATGGTTCTTTAATATAGTATATACCACAATACTGAATGATTACCATATTCATATAACACTTGCAAACAAAGTACTGCAGTGGTACCATGGTAAAACTATGGTTTCCTAAGTGGATTATTTTCACCTTGAATTTAAACAGCGGCAGTACCATGGTACTTTAAAATGTACCATGTTACATGCCCACAAACATGGTAATACCATCATTTTCTGCAGGTTTATTGTTTTTACTTTGAATTTACAAAAAAAGTACTGTAGCAGTGCTTCTGTAAATGATGAGATGCTTATACAATGTTACCTCGATATTTACCATAGTACATGACCAAAACATGGAAATATCATTGTTTTCTGCATGTTTATTGTTTCTCACCTTGAACTTACAAAAAAAAAAAAAAAAAAAAAAAATGAAATGATGGTATCAGATGCTAATATCATGTTACTTAAGCATTTGTCCAGAAACTTTAATACCATCATTTTTTAAGTTTATTGTTTTTCATCTTGATTCTACAAAAATTATGGTAACAGCCTCAATAACAGTGTTCAGCTGCAGTAAAATTATGGTAATGCCATGGAACTTTAATACAATATGTGTTATGGTACTGAATGATTATCATATTCATTTAAGACTTTTTAAAAAAGTACTTATAAAACCATTCTACAGTGATAGTAGCACAAGCTATGACACTTTAATATTAACCATGTCCAAAAACAGTACTAATTTGCATTTCCATAAGTTTAAGCTTTTCGCCTTGAAGGAAAAACAAACAAAAAACACTGTGAAAGCAGCATGATAAAATATAGCATCATAATGCCATAGTATTCTTTAAAGCACATTGGAGTACTATGTATGTGCTAATATCACGGTAGCAGATGGTATGCTGACCTCAAAGAATACAGTGGTAATATTAGCCATAGTATTTGTATTATGTCTTCTTACCTGTTGATCTTGTTTATCTTGTGTTTTATGTGTTTTATGTTTTGGTGGTTGTGCTGGTTGTAGAGGATGATGAAGCCCTGGCCGTTCTTGATGTAGAGATCCCGCATGGACGCGAACTGTTCCGTGCCGGCCGTGTCCAGGATCTCCAGCACCGACGGCGACGAATCCACCTCGATCTCCTTGCGGTAGAAGTCTTCGATAGTCGGGTCGTACTTCTCGATGAAGGTCCCGGTCACGAACTGGACAGTGAGAGCGGATTTCCCGACCCCTCCGCTGCCGAGCACCACCACCTTGTATTCGCGCATTGCGCACGGATCCGAACCCGACGTGACGCGCGTAATGGAACCAGCTAACAGTGTCCAAGCCGATCAGATGCGACGGGAAACTTGCCTTGAATATTGCAGAAGTCGAGCAGACGCGGAGCCATGGCCGAATTGCAACACTCACCACAGAGAGAGACGCACAAAGAGCCAATGCGCGGACTTCATGGCATCTCTAGCCACCTACAATAGCCGGAACCCAACAGCTGCTTAAAGAAATAATATTTTAAAAGCCTGCCCGATGTATTTGCGTACATTTTAGGTTATAAAAAAACGCCTCGCGTCCCTTCAAATACGAGCATATAAGGCATCACGCGTCCCCTCCGAGCGTCATTTGGAGAACTTTAGGACGCTGCTGCATTCCAGAATAGCTATTCTGCATCTTCCAGGATCCTCAACCGCCATACTCTCGGGTGGAGACCTTCTGAAGCCAGACCACACCGTCTCAGCTCAAGGATAGTTTTATATCAGGATTGATGCGCTGAGCGCTCAATGGGCGCGGAGGAGAACGGTAAGCCACGCCTGCTTGGCTTAATAAGGTTATGGTCAATGTGGTGAGCGGGACTTCCGCTTTTACCTGCGACGCGAATGGTTACAACTCCATTTGAACGACCAATGAGAGGGCAGGGAGAGTGTCAATAAATGATGCTGGGGATGCTGTTCCTATGGCAACAGCGCGTCGCCTGCATCAGCACCTGAAATAGAAAGCAACAGGGATGCGCCCATTGTGTGCGCTGATGGAGGCTGTAAGTCTGCAGTGGTTCATTAAAGTATTACGATAGGATTCTATATCTGCAGGATCGTTTCTTTCACTTCCATTTTAAGTCACACAGGTCTTCATTTGAAATTTACTAAATGCTTTGCTTGAATAGAGTGCTGTCTTTATTTAAAAAATAAATGCCACTTTTACTTATGTTAATGAATACAATGCAATTCATACATTTATGTAATCTACAGTCACATACAGAGGAATATGGGTTGTGCAGGTCTTACCTCTTAATAAATTATCCATCTCCACATTTCAGGGCCTACAGCTTTCATTAGAACCTGGTTTGAGTTACAACAGTGGTAAATCATATCTATTATGCATCAGCAGTTCACTGGGTATAAATCCGAGAAAGTATTGTACAAAGAACATAAATTGTCCAAATAAATCAAAATGAAATAAACAACGTTACAACGAAATGATTAAAGGTTCAGCCAAAAATGAAAAATCAGTCATTATTTGTCCATCATGTCTTTTCATTCTTCTATAAAGCACAAATCAGATTGAGCTGGTCATTGTTTTGTACTGATTTTTTCAAGCTTCAAAAATACCTATAAAAGCATCAAAAAAGTATGTAATCATAATAATATTAATGGTTGCATTGATTATTCATAAAAAACGCGATAAGTAATAACTTATACTGTCTGTCTAAATTTATTTTACAGTACACTAATACAAGATCAGTTTTAAATAATTCAAAGAATACCATGGTGTTCACAGTGAGGTTCTACCGTGGTAAGATGATAGTATCAGATGATAATGCTATTATATTGAAAGATAACCATATTCATATTCCATAGTTTCACCTTTACACACCATTTTATCAGCTAAAAGCTAATTGGAAACTAATTGCATTTCACTTTGTCCATAACAGGATTATTATAGTTAACTAAACTAAAACCATAAAAAAATAACACAGTATACCCAAATAAAATTAAAAGATATGTTAACTTTTCTTTGTATTTCAACTTTTTACCAAGGTGATATTTCTCATTTCAATTGAGTTACTTTAAGTACTAAAATAAATAAAAGTGAAATGAACAATAATAAAAACATTAAAAAAAATAAACTACACAAAATGACAAACTTGAAGATAGTAATTAAGATAGTAAATACAAATGTAAAAACTAAATCAAAACATTAATAAAAACTATAATGTCATTTGTCAATAACAGCAGTGCAAAAAGTGCATGGAAACTTGGCTTGGCTGAAATACCACGGTAGAATCCCAAAACCAACATATTATCATGGTAACTGTAGTTTCACACACAAACACGCAAATGAAACACAATCAAGCACTGAAAAACACATCTGTCCTTTTTTTCTTTCTTTATTCATTTCGTCTCAATAGATTTTACACTATTTTTCTGAAACCAAAAACATTTGACTATATGACATAAATAGTTCCACATAATATATATATTGCACAAATAAAACATTTTAAAATGGTTACATGAAAACACTAATATTTCCAAAGAGTGGCTTGGTTTATAATTTCTCGCTCATATGATCTCTGACATGTGTTTATGTGTGATGGCTACTGCTTCTATGGAAGTCAAGGCAGCAGCACAGCGTAAAATACCCACAATCCCTTGAGAACAGCATCTCGTCACAAACAGGAAAGGTCATTGAAAAGCATCAACAACGTCAAACCTTTTGGTCTCTCAGTGACAATAGTAATAAACTCTTACATGTCTTAGTTATAGGTATAGTATATTCATATATAAATGGAGGTGGTTGACAACGGTTTAGGAAACACCCTAAGTACATATTATATGCTCTGAACCCAAAAGCTTAAAACAATGGACTAAAGGTAGGCAAAGTGTTTGGTAACGCTTGTCTGCCCCCCCTCAGTATATCCAAATATACGATGTTTCTTTTTAGTATATCAGTTGAATTTTTATTTGCTTTTTTTGTATCGGTAATCTTTTTTTTTTTTTTTGTGTGTAAGAAAATCTGTAATTTTGGTTTCTGTTGCTTTCATCACATGTGCAGGTTTTTTCTCCTTCTATAATGTAGATACAAACATTCAATATATTTCTCAGGTTAAATTGAAAATAACTCGTAA
>NW_024879254.1:673966-703481 GCF_018340385.1 Cyprinus carpio
TTACATCTGTACCTCAAGGCATATAGAAACCACTAAATAAATTCTGGTTAAGCTAATAAACATGTCATTAAAAACCATAACTAGAAGTACGGATACAATCAAGAATTGCAAAATCCTTATGTTTCTCAGCAAGTGAAAGCAGAAGCAATGATTGGGACTGAGACTCATATTATCTAAACAAGTTTTAAACCAATTTGCTAATCACACTAACATGAGACATTATTATGCTTTCAATACAAACTGCAGATGAGCTTTTCACTAACAGTAGCACTTGTATTCTGTATTCACTCTGTCCATCTTCCTCCACCTGTCCTGAGGGGTCCTCTGAGTGGCTTCTACATGAATGTTTCGTCCAGATGGATAAGAGTTGTGTCTACCTTTGATTCGAACGCATTCGGGGGTTTGCTTTGTAGCCTTTCAATGTCAAAAGACACTGCCCAAACGCGGAAAAAAAGACGTGTCCGCGGAACTTGCTGCGGAAGCCTCAGGTCAACCTAATGTAAGATCCACACCATTATTAAAGACTCGCACCAACAACAGAAGCACTAGGAACACAGTGAGAGCTGGGCCCGTCCACCAATCACGGACACTGTGTTTGTCCGGCATGCAGGTCGGACTTCTGAGTCTTCACCCATTGCTCTCCTCATTCATCTTTGCTTCTCGCCTTTAAAAACATCGAGGAACACGTGTAAAACTGAGTAACTACTGTGTATAGACTGATCTGGATCTTCAAACCCTGAAGTGGTCTGGTTTTGTATATTTATGTGCTGCTGGATTGGATCTGGAGTGTTACATCAACACTGTCAAGATCAAGAATGCACTGCTGCTTACCTGCTGCTCTCATCAGCCTACAACGTGAGTTTTCACACAGTCTATCATCAGATCGGGTTTACAGATTCCAAAATTATACTAATAAAAAGTTTGTCACAGACCAACTTTAAGACAAATGGCTTTGAGAAAGTCCTGCCCTAGTTAGAAGTATTAGTTTTAAATCTTACAGTTTGAAGGTGTTCAGTTAGAGAAGTCTGGAGTTAGAATAAACTGTAGTTTGGCACAGCTTGAAGACTAGAATATATTTAGGTTCTGCAGTCTAACACATAGAGCACTACAGGTTGGCATGAGTTTAAAGGTTTTCACAGTTAAAAATTATTGCAATGTCTATGCTGATCATAAGTAGTTCTAAAAAAGCATTAGCAAATTAAGGTTTTGTTTTTGAATTCATCGTTGATAGTGATGTGTAAGTAACAGGACCACAGCCTATAGTGATTGTGCAAATGAAAAAGGTGGTATTAACCATTTCAATAAATTTGAAACAAGAAAACAAATTTTATTTATTAATTGAGTGAACATAAATGGCATTAGCATAAGCACAATAACCTAATAGTGCACATACTTATAACTATTATAAACAAATAGTATATATTTATAATATAGATAGAATATATATATATAGATATATATATATATTATATATATATATACTACCAAAAAAAACTACAAACTAGGACTACACCAAACAGGATTCGCTGAATTGATTTACTGGATAAGTCTAATCTAGACCACTATGACTACACAAAAACCCCGGAGCTCACTGAATTGATGACTTGATTACTCTACGGTTTGTACGCTAACTACTCGTTATTTAACAGCTTTATAATCATTTTCATTGGCAACTCCATGATTACGTCATCAATGTTGCCACTATAATGTTGAGAATGAGGCACAACACAAGATTCAATCATCTGCGGTAAGAAGGTGACGTTGGTTGTCAGATTTCTGTCACTCCACACACCACTTCACCTCCTGTTTCACAGGTACAACCGCCTCAATCGAAAACAAAAAAAACATAAAAACATTAAAAACCTTTGTATGTGAATTGCCTATTTGTATTTCACTGGGTTTGTGTGGTGCACTGCTAGTGAGTAGTGTGTGTGTTTGCAAACGGTGAGTGAGGGTGTGTGTTTTATGTGCACTATTGTGTGTGTGTGTGTGTGTTGTGCAGTGTTGTGTGTGTTGTTTATGTGCACTATGTGGGTGTGTGTGGGTGTGTGTGTGTGTGTACGCCTGCTAGTGCGGGAGTGTGTGTGTGTGGGTGTGTGTTGTGGGGGTGTGGGTGGTGTGTGGGTTGTGTGTGGTGTGTGTGTGTACGCCTGACCTATGAGGGAGTGTGTGTTGGGTGTGGGTGGGTGTTGTGTGGTGTGTGTGTGTGGGTGTGTGGGGTGATGTGTGCCTGCTTACTGAGGGAGTGTGTGGGGGTGTGTGGGTGGCTAGTGGTGAGGATATGTGTGGTGCGCTAGTGAAGAAGTGTGGGTTTGCACTGGTGAGGGGAAGTGTGGGTCTGTGGGCACGAGTGCAGTGTGTGGGTTGGTGTGTGTGGTGTGTGTTGTGTGGGTGTGTGGTGTGTGTGTGGGTGGTGTGTGTGGGCTCGGGGGTGAGTTATATAGTGTGGCACTAGTGAAGTGTGATGTTTGCACTGGTGAGTCCGGAAGTTGCGGGGTCGGGTGTTCACTAGTGAGTGTTGTGCTGTGGTCGTGTGTGTGGGTGTGTGTGTGGGTGCGAGTGAGGTGAGTATAGTGGATGTGGCACTACGTGAGTAATTTGGTGTTCTGCATGGGATGAGTGAATGGTTGTGTGGGCATCGTGTGCACTAGTGAGTTTGTGAGGTGTGTTGGTGTGGGTGTGTGGGTGTGTGGTGTGGGTGATGTGTGTACGCCTGCTACAGTGAGGGAGTTGGTGTGTGTGTGTGGGTGTGTGTGTGTGGTGTGTGTGTGTGGTGCTAGTGTAGGTGGTGCCTGCTATCGGGGAGGGTGTGGGTGGGTGTGTGGGTGATGACTAGGAGTGAGATATATGTGTGCGCGAGTGCAGTGGGTGGGTTGCACTGGTGAGTGAATGTGTGTGTGTCTGTGGGCACGAGTGAGCCACCTGTGTGTGGGTGTGTGTGTGGGTGTGGTTAGGTTGGTGTGTGTGTGTGTGGTGTGTAGTGAGTGGTGTGTGCTCGTTGGAATTGTGCAATAGTGAGCCCACGGAATTAAGTGTGTTTGCACGGGTGAGTGAATGTGCGTGTCTGTGTGCACTAGTGGGGTGTGGGGGTGTTTGGGTGTGTGTGTGTGTGTGTGTGGGGTGCTAGTGACTTGAGTAGATGTGTGTGGCACTAGTGAGTAGTTTGTGTTATGCACTGTGTGAAGTGGAGTAGGGGTGTGGGCGTGCACCTCGTGCTTGCGTGTGTGTGGTCGGGGTGTGGTGTGTGTGTGCTGTGGGTGTGTGTGTGTGGTGTTGTGGTGGTGTGGTGTGGCTGTTGGGTGCACTTGTGAGTGGGGTGCGTACTCGAGAGGGAGTGTGGGGGCGGTAGTGAGTGAGGTATATGTGTGTGCGCTAGTGAGCAAGTGCCAGTGAGTGAGTGGTTGTGTGTGTGTCGCGTGATGGTGTGTGCACTATTGTGTGGGATGGTGTGTGTGGTGTGGTGTGTACTAATTATCTCAGATGTTACACATAACAGAGAGAAGACAGACAATTCAAGATAGAGAGATAGATAGATAGATAGATAGATGTAACTGTGTAATGTGGAGTATATTATCATTAGCGTACCTTAATGTAGTATAGTTTGAAGACTGAATTTCCATTGGCCCACTTGCCAAAAATGGTGGCACGCAATGTGACTGTGATTTGCACATTGTCTCCGTCATGGAGTTCAGAAAGTGCTTCATCCCTCCACAGGGACACATCAAGGAGCCTTTCGCCGCACTTTAGCTTGAGGTCCAAGACTGGGATGTCCAGACATGGTCATCCTTACTTTCTGCAACTGCAAAATTTAAAATGACTAGTGATGTTAAAAGTGTGATAGATAGATAGACAGATAGACAGACAGATAGATAGATAGATAGATAGATAGATAGATAGATAGATAGATAGATAGATAGATAGATAGATAGATAGATAGATAGATAGATAGATAGATAACTCACTTTTTCAACCTTTCCTTGGAGGCTGAGATATCCACTCCTGGAAAACAAATCCTCCTCCTCACCAGTGGCAGAATAGGATGGTGGATGGATTAATTCCACTGCAGCTCTCTCTGACCTCCCTCAGAAATTTTTTTAACGGACCTGTTCTAAACTTTAAAGTGGATCTTCCAACAAGAAGATAAAGCCTCCCATGTCTGTCAGACAAAGTGCAGTTTTTTAAAATGTACGATGCCCCCTCCTCAAATTCAGGATAAGAGCCATTTTTCTTATGATAAATGGCCCTACTACCATCTGTGAGGGCACAGACTGTTGATGTGTGCTGTGTTGCTATTGCAATTTTAAAGCCTCGGCGGACAAATGAGCCAGCTTTTTGGATTAAGCGTGTCTGTATACATTTTAGTGCCAACTTTTGAGGGGTGGTATATGGATGCGCCATTCTGAGGGTAAGAAAAGAAGAAGAAAAAGAACGAAAAAAAATATCTTAGTAGCATAAAAACACTACAACTGTTATTATTATTGACTATTGCTATCTCTAAACACAAATACTGAGAAGATGTCTTAAAGACAACCAAAATTATACCTTACGATGTTTTGGATTTAGTTGTTTTTTTTTTTTAGCTGCTGTTGACAAACAAAGGAAAGAGAAATACAAAACATTACTGAATATGAGTCGATATGTGTGCATATGTCTGTATAAATGTCCAAATTATACACTTTTTCCAAAACCTAAAAATTTTAAGTTTTTCATCAATGATAATATTATACGTTTATACATTTTTCACAGTTAGTGATTAATTAATCAAAAGAAAAAAAAGTGCTTTTAATATATAATGTAATTATATATTAATAAAGTTGGCTTGAGAAATTAATTAAATTAATTAAATACGTTCGTTTTTAATTAAATAGTTAGTAGTAGTAGTAGTAGTAGTAGTAGTGATAGTAGTAGAAGTTTCATATAGTTTAATTATAGTTCTCTCTCAGCACGTCTGAGAGAGCGGGGCTCGCGCAGTTGCAGTCAAAAGTTTGAGCGCTGCTCCCTTGGCACAAATTACGTCATTCATATGTAACGGAATTAACGGACATTATTGGTCGTACAGTAAATGTACTACATTTACCATGTACCTTTGAGATACATTTACTAGGAAAAAACAGTCCGTTTTTTTTTTTTTTTACCTATAGGCTATATGGAAAAATATTTAAAAAACGGCTTATCATTTTTTTATTTATTAATTTTTGTTGTTAAAATTACCCTGGGAAAAAACTAACTGTTCCCTCAGACCGGGATAGGTTTAGGGTATAATTATAGGGCATTATTGGATTATTTATTTTCTTCATATTATTAAATTGATATTTGTAGTGTGATTATTATACATTTTAAAAGTCATTTAAATAAATTGGTTGGGTAAAAGTACTTACCGCAGGAAAATTGTGTGTCTTCTTATTCACTTCTCTTCCACTGTCTGAATGGAGTCGGGCTATGCGTGCGCTCCGGTCACGGACACCGCTTTATAAACTCTGGTTCTTTCGCGGGCATTGCACGCGAGAGTAATAATTTGAGTCTTAACAATTTTAAAATACATTTGCATTTTTTTTAAAATAGTCTATTTATATTGTTTCTTTATATCATCATGCCTTGTTATATTTCCCGGAGGAGGGGGGAAATAAATAAATACAATTAAGTGATGGTGATGTGGTTTCTAGACTTGCCGAGGAAGAATCTGTGAAGTTGACACGTTTCTCACTTCTAAATGTCATATAATATTTCTTTCGCTAATTTGTCTATATCAGAAAATCGCACTGACAAAAATGTGGATTTATTTATTTGCTATTGGAAAAATAATGATTAGCCCACAATTTAGTTAATTGAAATAATATAAATGTTAACCAAAAATAAAATAAAAAATTATTTTTTTATATAAAACATTAAAATATACGCTATTATTTTTATTATATAATATTTTATATAATATTTAACTATACTTTTACATTTCTTAGAACTAAAAAATAAAATTTAAATTACAGCCTGCTAAAACTGAAATAAAATTAATAAAATATATAATATATTATGAATAAACATATATTTAAAAAGTATAAAATATAAAAATAAAAGCCCATTCAAAATAAGAATAAAAAACATGAAAAATAAAATTAAACTTTTTATTGCATATTTTATTATAGTATTTATTTTTTTTAATTATTTTTTTTATTTTGATAGTAGTTTATTTTTATTTTTTTGTTGTTTTTTATTAATATTAATGATAGTAGTTATTTTTTATTTTTTTGTATTGATTATTATTCTTTCAGCAGAAATGCTTTTTGGATCAAGGAGACATCCTTGTCCCCCATGTCAAATTAAATCCGGCTTTGATTTTTCATATGGGTAATAGAATAAAAATATTAGTATTTAATTGTAAAAGTATTTAATTAAAACAACAATAGTCTAACGGCTGGCCAATGAAGAGCGTTAGAAGTTTGCATAACTAATGAGCTGTCACTCTGGATTCATCCGGTCCGGCGGTTCTCTCTCTTGAGGTGAGTCTGCTAGATTTGCGTTGGCAATTATTCAGTTAAACATTGTAAAAAAAGGCGAAAAAAGTATCTAAAATGACTGCAATAAAATTATTGCACTTAATAAGCCATGTGAAGCCACGGTTTACAGTGATTTTTGATCAGTTAAATGCTCGTCAGGCAGGACGTGAAGCCACGTTTAAAATCCCCATAACGTTAGTTGTTCTAAATATCACTTTACATAGCCTATAGCCCTACCCTCAAATATGTATATACATATACTTTTTCATTAAATAAACACAGAAAATAAAAATCATTTATTGATAACAAATAGTAATAAAAACGCAAAGCAAATATATAGATAGTTCAGCAGTGTTTAGAACGGTTGCCAAGCAACGCACAGGCTCAATGGCACTGTAGGCCAGTAATATATAATGCGCTCTCAGAAGTATGTTTGTTGTTTGTGTTTTTGAGGCTGTCCCCTTTTTAAAGAAATTTAGATTTTAAGTGTATTACTGTTTTGCATTAGAATATTAACAAATTAAATTTAGCATTGCAATAAAAGCAGGGCTCGCGGCGAATTAGATACCATTATATTGATATAGTTTTTATAGTATTTATCTGACATATTTGACATACAATGTGTAATTTTTTTTAATAATTCTTTGACTGACATGACACAATTCTCAATACTCTATTTTGAGTTATCATTCATGGCTGCTTTCACTGAGTTGAGTTGAGTGGGTTGGTGACCCCAACCATTTTCTGCCAGCAGGAGGCGCTTTAAGAGCGGGAGAGGTAGCGGGTTTCTCTCTTAACGGATGCAAAGCAGCGCTGAGCTCACAAACGCTGCCTTATCAAGCATTACATGCAAGATTAAATGAAAATGACATCGAAAATTTTCTAAATACAGTCGGTTACCCTGAAATACAGTGATATAAAAACACCCGCATCGGTTTTTGATTTTGAAACGTGCAGTGCTCATGTTTATTCAATGAAGTCAAAAGCCCCCCCCCCCCACTCTAATCATGTAAATCATTGCACCTTCTGCTGCGGTAAGTAATTTTTTAAAGAAAATTATATCAGCATTTCATAATTGCTAAGCTTTAACGTATCCATACTATGTGATGGTGGTAGATCAGTTTTTTAATTTGTTTTCTTTCTAGATTTTTTGACCTCTTTCACTGCCTCCTCCTTCCACCCGGCCAGTGTGGCCATCAGCACCTTCATTTGAGGTAATTCATGTTTTCATATTTACCACATTATCATCAGATAAAAACCTGCAATAGCTGTCTTGTATGTTTAGTTCCCTTCCTTAGATGTGAGCATTATAATGTGAATATTCTGATAATGTTTAGAATATGTATTTACTTATGTCATGTATTCAAAAGGTGCCATTGATGCTTTGGCTCTCTATGTAAGTAACCCTTTAAAATCACTGAAGCATGTTAATTACAGAGACATTAGTAATTTCTTTATAATTATTTGTAAATCTCTCTGCACTTACTTAGCTCAAGGTTTCATTCAGTATCATTTACTGACACAAATAAAAAATGTATCATTTAGGGACAGCACACACATAACTTAATTAAACTATAATTGTTTGATCTGTCAATAATGCTATATTGATTTTTTAAAAATGTGTTTCTTCATAGTAGTCTGGATGTTCCTTTTATTTAATGCAATACAAATACTCACAATTATTATATTTTTTAGTAGCAATAAGCTAAAAACATTTTTTTTGTGTGTGTTATTTGACTTATATTAGTGACTCGATTAAGATTTCTTCTTTTTTCCACCTTTTTTGTTTTTCTGTAATTATGCTATGTCTGTAATCTTTACTAGTCAAAGTCATTGCATCCTGTGCTGTAAGTCATCTCTTTTGAACCATTTGGTAACACATTGACTTCTAATAGCAAATTATTCAGCATTTGTCAAGCACAACATTTTAATACTTACTTCTTTCTGTTGCTCTGCTGCTTTTTAACATCTAAATAATATTTTGTGTGTGGTAGATCACAATGACTTTCTGTTAAAGCGTCTCACTGTCAGACCGATGCGAGGTACAGTGTGTACTCCAGAGGCCGTCAGTGTACTTGCAATGCATTAATGTTCCTAGCTGTCCATAATGAACGAAATGAGCTACAGAGTTTCGATTTAGATGGCATTTTACAGAAAGGTGATGCAGTTTACACTAGTGTCAAACGAGCTCTGCAGTGCAAAGGAAAATTTGTGGGTAATTTTTTAAATTTTGACGAGCTACCAAAGACAATTGAGACAAACTCTCAATGCTACAACATCCTGAAACATCCCCAGAGGTTTGGATTTCTGAGAGATACACCTGCACTCGGCAACTATGAGAATCTTGAGAATACTCTGCAGTGTCTCAGAGCTGATGTGAGTGATGCTTTGCTGTTGTGTGGAGGCTCATGTATCGCTGTATTCAGAGATCGATCAGGGAGGTTTGGCTATTTTGATTCTCACTGCAGATCAGTTTATGGAATACCTGTTGAAGAAGGCACAGGTACAGCGGTATTCCTGACGTTTCATCAATTACAGGATCTCGTAGACAGGCTTTTAATATTGTATCAAGGGTGTTTCGATTTGAGAGACCAGGAAGAGTTTGAGCTGCTGCCTGTATCATTCATTAACATGATGACTGAAAGCTGTGTACAAACTGAAGTCTCTCTGAACTGCTGTGATCTTGAACATGTGCAACCATCCGCCTCATCTGAGAACAAAGCTCTTTCAAACAGTGAACAATGCACATCTGCTGATGTCCCACAACAGTATATTCAAGTCCAAGATCCAGTTCAACAACTCTCTGAGACTGCTGTTAACAGAGCCACATCAACTGATGAACAAGCTCACTTGACTGAAGTCTCCCCGAACTGCTGTGACATTGAACTTAATGTGCAACCATCATTCACATTTGAGAAGAAAGATCTGTCAAATAATGAACAATGCTCGTCTACTGCTGTTCTACAACATGTTCAAGTCCAAGATTCAGTTCAACAACTATCTGAGACTCCTGTTAACAGAGCCACACCAACTGATGAACAAGCCCCCTTGACTGAAGTCTCCCTGAACTGCTGTGACATTGAACTTGATGTGCAACCATCTGTATCGTTTGAGAAGAAAGATCTGTCAAATAATGAACAATGCTCGTCTACTGATGTTTCACTTCAAGTCCAGAATTCAGTTCAACAACTATCTGAGACTGCTGTTAACAAAGCCACATCAACTGATGAACAAGCCCACTTGATTTATCAAGATCAAATGGAAGTTCAAACTACTGTAGCTCAAAACCAAGACAAATATGAAAATGAACCACTGAGTAAACTTTCTCATAACATACTGTCACAGGATCAATTTGCATTGTCAGCTCCAAATCACCAGAATTCACAATTTATAATAAAGCAGACAGAAAAACTGAACAAGACTCGAAAGCGAAGGTCTTACTGTAAAAAATGGCATAAAGAAATGGTTCAGAGGCAAGGTGTTTTATGAAAAAAACAGGCTGTACGTAAAGTCTATGATTATAAAACAAGTAGTGAATACAGACACAGACATAAACAAGCCATGAAGAAAAGCTATTGGAATAATATTGCTTATAGAGAAGAACACAAACAAGCAATTAAAAACAACTATAAAAATAATAATGAATACAGAGAGAGAACAAAGTCTTATGCGATTAACAAGTACAGAAATAATGAACAGTACAGAGGGGGAAAAAAGAGTAAAATAACCTTAAATTACAGGAATGATGAACAATTTAGGGAGAGACAAAAGAAATATATAATTCAAAATTACAATAATGATGAACAATTCAGGGAGAGACAAAAGAAATATATAATTCAAAATTACAATAATGATGAACAATTCAGGGAGAGACAAAAGAATTATATCATTCAAAAGTACAAGAATGATGAACAATTCAGGGAGAGACAAAAGAAATATATAATTCGAAAATACAGGCACAATGTAAAGTATAAGGAACAGCATAAGCAAAATCTTGTTGACAGATATTTAAAAGATCCAATTTTTAGGCAAAGGCAAATTGACCATTATACAAACCGATGTAAAAGAGATCCTAACTTCTATGAAAAAAGGAAGAACATTTTTAAACAACACTATCACTATGATGCATATTTTAGGGCTCGTCAGAAAGAATATTATTTATTCAAATCTAAAAACAAAATATCTGAGCTTAAGGTACTTCACAAAGTACATTGTGCACAAGAGATACAGTACAAATACAGAAAAATGCATCTGATGCGCAGGCAAAGAGAAACATTACAAGATAGCCAGCCTGACATAGTACAAAATCCAGACATGTTAAGAGCCTTAAATATTTTCAGAGATTTTATAAAACAGGGGCCAACATATGTCTGCACATGCTGTGCCAGAGCGCTCTTCTCAAATCAAGTGCGTAATTGTGAAGTGCATATTTATAAACAAAATCCAACAGTTGCTGCACTTTGCTTGACTGGAAACTATGTTCACATCTGCTCTGACTGCCCTGATCAATGTGCGTTGGAGAACATGAAAACAGAATGGATCTGTCACTGCTGCCATACAACACTTTTGAGAGGTCTAATGCCAGATATTGCTGTAGCTAATATGCTTCAGTTCAATCCCATTCCTCCAGAACTGTCTGATTTAAATATTCTAGAAAGACATGTCATTGCAAAGTACATTCCCTTTGCAAAAATTTTAACACTTCCTAAAGGCCAACAGAGAGCTATAAAAGGAGCTGTAATTTCCGTTGCATCTGAAGTAGAAACAACAGTAAATTGTTTACCAAGACCAAGAAGTGAATCACAGCTGCTTACAGTGAAACTGAAAAGACGTCTGTGCTACCAAGGTCACTATCAGTTCCAGACTTTGAATATGCGTAAGGTCTTGTCTGCTTTAAGTAAACTAAAAGAAATGCATTCAGAATATAAAGATATCATCATTAATGCAGCACTCTCAGAAGAAGAAATGTTCAATGAGCATGAACAGTCCACAAATGACATCAGTGCTCCTGATGAGGAAATGGATGTTGAGAGCAGCAGTCAAAATGAGAACACTGAAGAACAGAGCAATGAGAATCAACACAATGATTCAAGTGAGAACCCTGAGACTACTGCAGAAGAGCAATCAAGAGGCCTTGCTTTGGATACATGTCTTCAGCCCCCAGATCTTGGTCAGCAGCTGCTGTCTTATGATGACGGAATATTTTGCATTGCCCCAGCATCGAAAAATAGTCCTGTTAGCATTTTCAAAGTTAAAAAACTTGAATCAATGTCGTTCCCGGTTCAGTTCCCTGATGGGAAAAATACCTTTGATGAGCCTGACAGAGCAAAACATGTTTCCCCCAGCAGATACTTTAACACAAGGCTATTTTCTATTGACAATCGTTGTGCAAGAGACACAAACTACATCTTCTTTGCTCAGTTTGTCACTGAAATGCATATGGCCACATCTAGTATGTCTATCCAGCTTAGAAAAGCAAAACCCATGACCCGTGATGGACGCAGAATAAACTGTTCACTGCTGCAGGACAAACAAGAGTTAGAAAAGCTTGTGAATAATAAGGAGGCAACACGTTTCATGCAACCACTAAGAGGGACTCCAGCATACTGGGAGAAAACTATGCGTGATTTGTTTGCTATGCTGAGACAGCTGGGCACTCCCACATTTTTCTGTACGTTTAGTGCTGCTGAGATGAGATGGCCTGAAGTGATTACTGCTATTAAAGCACAACAAGGTGAAACTGTGAACTTTGATGAATTAGACTGGTCTGAAAAATGTGAAATCCTGAGAAGCAACCCAGTCACAGCCATGCGGATGTTTGAAAAATGCGTTGAAGCCTTAATGAGGGATCTAATCATGTCACCTGCTCGGCCTATCGGTGAGGTAATTGACTTTTTTTACAGAGTAGAATTTCAGTTACGTGGCTCTCCGCACATTCACTGCTTATTTTGGGTGAAAGATGCTCCAGAGTTCGAAAAAGATGAAGATCAGGATGTTTGTGATTTCATTGATAAATATATATCATGCAAATTACCAGACCCAAACAAAGACCCAGAACTGCACAGAATTGTAAGTGAAGTACAGATGCACAGCCGTAATCACTCCAAATCCTGTAGAAAGAACAAGAAGCACTGCAGATTTGGATTTCCTAAACCACCCATTAATAGAACCACAATAACCCGCCCCAGACCTCCTCCTGCAGAACAGTCTGATGATGAGAATGGATCAGAGGAAAGAGATTATGCCAGTGTTGCAAAAGAACAGCTACAGAAGGTGTGGGATCTACTGAATGACTCAAATCAAAGTTTTGAAACCATTACACAGCTACTTAATCAAGCAAACATGACTTATGAAGAGTATGAGAAACATATTGAGGCTCTGTCTACATCAAGTTTAATAGTTATGGAGAGACGACCACAGGACTGCTGGGTTAATGGCTACAATCCAATGTTATTGAGAGCTTGGAATGCAAACATGGACATACAGTTCATTCTGAACCCCTACAGCTGTATCATGTACATGCTATCGTACATTTCAAAATCTGAACATGAGATGAGTGACTACCTGAAGAGAGTGATAAAAGACTCAACACATGATAACCTGTCTGATCGTGAGTGCATGAAACAGGTCATGAATGCCTATTCAAAGAACAGAGAAGTCAGCGCTCAAGAGGCAGTCGCTCGCACATGCAGTCTGAAATTGAAATCATCATCACGTTCTGTCATTTTCATACCCACTGATGACAATGCTGTAAAGATGAGTTTACCAATGAGGTACTTGCAGACCATGGATGATGACATGGAGAATGTGTGGATGACAGGATTGCCAGACAAGTACAAGGCCAGACCAAACAGAACTGAATTTGAGAACATGTGCATGGCTGAATTTGCAAGTAAGTATCGCATTGTTTATGGAGGACAAACAAAAGGTAAAAATGTTTTGCCACTTCAAAAAAATATGGGACACATACAGAAAAGAACAAGGGGAAAGCCTGCTGTTATTAGATTTGCTCGTTTTTCACAAGAAAAACATCCAGAAAAATTCTATGGAACTCTTCTAAAACTTTACCTACCATTTCGCAGAGATGAGCAGCTGAAGTCCACAAGATTCCCGACATATGAATCATTTTATGCATTTGCCTCAGTAAAACTTCAAGGCACTGATGAACTGCAGCGTGTGTTCAACATTGTAAATGAAAACCGTGAGAAATATGAAAAACACAACGAGGCTATTGAAAAGGCAATTGAGGATTTTGAACAGAATGGGCCAATTGAAGATGCATGGACTCCACTGGCACCTGCAAATGAACTGATCAGATTGGAGAGCATTATGGAACGTGAACCCACTGATCCTAATGAAGTGAATGAGCAAGAAGACATTCCTGAATACACAGCATCTACCTCTGTCAGTAACACAGCTATGCCACTCATGGAAGCTGCCCAGCTAAATCATGCACAGATTCGCAAAATGTATCAGAGCTTGAATCAAACACAAGCTTCCATATTTTATGCAGTTCGAGACTGGTGTAAAAGATGTGTTTCTGGTGAAAATCCACAACCCTTTCTGTATTTTTTGAATGGAGGAGCCGGAGTTGGTAAATCACACGTTATTAAATCTATTTATGCAGAAGCATCCAAAATCCTGCGTAGGCTTCCATGCATGCGAGAGCATACTGACATTTCACAGCCTACTGTTCTTTTAACCGCATTCACAGGTACTGCAGCATTTAATATCTCAGGTAAAACACTGCACTGTCTTCTGAAGCTCCCAAGAAGCTTGAAGCCTCCTTACCAAGGCCTGGGAAACGTTTTGGATGAAATCAGGGCAGACCTCTCTAATGCACACATCTTAATTATTGATGAAATCTCAATGGTGTCAAAACAGTTGTTTGCCTATGTGAACTGGAGACTGCAACAGATTAAAGGAAACCAGAAGCCTTTTGGTGGATTGTCCATACTTGCTGTTGGAGATTTTTTTCAACTGCCACCGTTAGGAAGAGCTAAACCACTCTGTGTGTATGAGGACCATGTGCTGGACTTCTGGAAAGATCATTTTCAAATAATAACACTGACACAGATAATGAGGCAGAGAGATGATCTTGCATATGCTGAGCTGCTCAATCGTCTGAGGGTGAAACAGAAGCACAAAAAACTGACTGATGCAGACAAGTGCATGTTAGAAGCGGTCATAAGATCCTCCCCTGAAGAGTGTCCTATTGATGCATTACACATCTATGCAACCAATAAAGAGGTGGACAGTCATAACTCTAAAGCCATATCCTCACGCTTTTCAGATATCATTAACCTTGATGCGCATGACTACAAAAAAGATCCACGAACAGGTGAGATGAAAAGGCAAGCTGTTCCATTAAAAGGAGACAAATGTGATCTAATTGATACACTACAGATTGCTATTGGTGCACGAGTGATGCTTACTAGAAATATTGATGTAGAAGATGGACTGGTTAATGGTACTTTTGGCAATGTGGCAATAATAACAGCTCACACTCGAGGTGGTGTTCCTGTTGTTCAATCAGTTGGTCTTTATCTAGATAATGTGACTGCTGGACAGAAACATCGCAACAAAGCACCTGATGGAGATGACAATATTGTATATATTGAGAGGTCAGAAGAACCACTAAAAAAAAAAGGAACAGTTCGAAGGCAATTTCCCATGAAGCTTGCTTTTGCATGCACAATCCATAAAGTCCAAGGAATGACAACAGATTGTGCTGTTGTATCTCTGAAGCACATATTTGAATCAGGCATGGCGTATGTTGCACTCAGCAGAACAACAACACTCAGTGGACTGCACATTACTGACTTTGATGAAAAGAAAATTTTCTGTGATCCAGTAATAAGTGCCTCCTTGGAGAACATGACAAAAGCAGATTTTCAGAATATTCAACCCATCCTTCACATTGTACAAAATTCAAAAATGAATTCTGCTCTTAAAATCATTCATCATAACACAGAGGGACTGGAGTGTCATTTAGATGATTTGAAATGCCATCATGAACTTTTACTGGCTGATGTTTTGTGTCTCACTGAAACACACCTGTCAGGCTCCGCTGTTCCTGCATACCTCCAGCTGGATGGGTATACCATGTACAGACGCAACAGACATGCATCCTACACAAACTACATCCATTTGGCAAATAAGAATGGTGGTGGAGTGGCCATTTATGTGAAGAACAGCTTTCAAGTTTCTCCTCTGATGTACATACAGAATGTTACTGACCTGGAATATCTGGTTTTGAAGATAAAAGCCCCCAAACAAGCACTTCTTGCAGTGATCTACAGACCACCAAGTTACAATTTAGCAGAGTTTTTGGCAAACCTGAATGCCCTCTTGACATCTCTGGAGATCATGGATTTTAAACCTGTTGTAGTGTGTGGAGACTTTAATGAAGATCAGCTGTCTCATCACAATAAACCTATTCTGAATTTGTTTGAAGATAAAGGATACACGCAGCTAATCAGCACCGGTACAACAGAAAACAACACTCTTCTGGATCCTGTTTTCGTAAGTGGTGCACACTCAAACGTAAGAGCAGGAGTTCTACAGACATATTACAGCTATCATGATCCTGTGTATTGTGTTTTAGAATAAATACATCACATATAAAAGCCTGCAGAGATCTCTCATACAACACTTTTGTAACTTTATTTCGTGATTTTGAGAAATACAAATAAAATACAAACAAATTTAGTGTATATTACTAAACATCACATTTTGTGTTTATTTCATGTGTGCATGTGTGTGTGAATGTGTTAAATAGGGAAGGGATGTTTGTGTGTGTGTGTGTGTGTGTTTTTTTTTTTGTGTGCATGAGTGTTAGATAAAGAATGAATGGAGAGTGAATGTCCTTTCCAAGGATCGCCACCTTGACGTGGTGGAAAGGCTTGTGTGTTCCAGTGATCCCAAGAGTAAGTCATTCTGGAGCTTTTTACTCCAGTTTGTCATGCTTAAGGGTGAGGTTCCAGACTAAGTGCGATCCAGATGGGCATAAACTAAATAAAATTATATTTTCAGCATAAATACTTAAGTTTGTCTTTTGTTGATCATTTTATAACAAAAAATGTGTGGCCATCTCATGCAAAATTCTACATTAAATTATCAAAATCTGTCGGGCATAAATGTGTATTCTATATCTGTCTTTGATATATTTTTTTTTGACCCGACAGTAAAATAGAAATCACAATCACATTGTTACAAAAATAAATGTACTGAACACACAATATGCATATTCTTTTTCTGTGTATTTTAGTATTGATTTTCCTATTGTTGCAATCTGTATATAAAAAGCTCAGTGTGATACACAATAGCAGAGTTTAGTTTAGTGAGACAACTGACATTATTGCATATTATAATAAGCAGTCAGTGTCAACAAAGAAGCAAAACAAAAATGAAATTTGTATACGACAAATTTTTCCAGGGTTGACTGCAGTGTTTAAAAAAATATCTACACATTGACAAATACAGCTCACATAATGACAGAATAATAATAATATTGTAGTATGTATCAGGGTGTCCGCGCGGCTTTAAAAAGTCTTAAATAACATTTTCCTGATGATTAGCAAGTGACTAGCATGTCGCTAGCATGATTAACAAGTTACTAGCATGTTGCTAGCATGTTTCTAGCATAATTAGCATGTTGCTAGGATAGATAGATAGAAACAGATGATAGATAGATAGAAACAGATGATGATAGATAGAAATAGTCAGATGATAGATAGATAGATAGATAGATAGAAACATGATAGATAGATAGATAAATAGATAGAAACATAGATAGATAGAAACATAGATAGATATAAACATGATACATAGATAGATAGATAGATAGATAGATAGATAGATAGATAGAAACATGATAGATAGATAGATAGATAGATAGATAGATAGATAGAAATAGTCAGACGATAGATAGATAGATAGATAGAAATAGTCAGATGATAGATAGATAGGATAGATAGATAGATAGATAGATAGAAATAGTATGATAGATAGATAGATAGATAGATAGATAGATAGATGAGTTTGAATGGAGGTAAGTCTGATTGAGTCTAATGGGCTTCAGTGGGTTTAGATTTGAATTTTTGACAGTTGGAGTTTACGGAATGTTCAGATAAGCAGAGACTTTTCAATGTAAGTCTATGGGATTTTTATGATTTTTAATCTTAATTTTTATGAAAACCATAAGTCCGATCAGTTAGAAAAGATATAGCACACCCGGCGAGATCAGTCAGAAGAGCTGGGCTGAGTTTGAAGTCTGTAGAGTTAAAGCTCTAGGAGGAGTTAGAGTCAGAAATTTTAGTCTCAGAAAAAGAATAATAATAATAATTTACATTTGTGGTGAGCAACTGGACAGCAGGGAAAAAAATGTTTGAATAATGTTTATAGATTTCAATCTCCTTAGAGACTCGATATGTGAAGTTTTGAAGTTTGAAAAGTTTAAGAAGTTTAATTAAGCAAGTGACTAGCATGTCATTAGCATGATTAGCAAAGTTACTAGCATGTTTCTAGCATGATAAGCTAGTTACTAGCATGTTGCTAACATAATTAGCATGTTACTAGCATGTCGCTAGCATGTTTCTAGCATGATTAGCAAGTGACTAGCATGTTTTAGCATGATTAGCGAGTGACTAGCATGTCGCTAGCATGTTTCTAGCATGATTAGCAAGTGACTAGCATGTCAGTAGCATGTCGCTAGCATGTTTCTAGCATGATTAGCAAGTGACTAGCATGTCACTAGCATGTTTTTAGCATGATTAGCGAGTGACTAGCATGTCGCTAGCATGTTTCTAGCATGATTAGCAAATGACTAGCATGTTGCTAGCATGTTTTTAGCATGATTAGCAAGTGACTAGCATGTCACTAATATGTTTTTAGCATGATTAGCGAGTGACTAGCATGTCGTTAGCATTTTTCTAGCATGATTAGCAAGTGACTAGCATGTCACTAGCATGATAAGCAAGTTACTAGCATGTCGCTAGCATGTTTCTAGCATGATTAGCAAGTGACTAGCATGTCAGTAGCATGATTAGCAAGTTACTAGCATGTCAATAGCATTTTCTCTAGCATGATTAGCATGTGACTAGCATGTCACTAGCATTTCACTAGCATGTTTTTTAGCATGATTAGCGAGTGACTAGCATGTCGCTAGCATGTTTATAGCATGATTAGCAAATGACTAGCATGTCGCTAGCATGTTTTTAGCATGATTAGCGAGTGACTAACATGTTGCTAGCTTGTTTCTGGCATGATTAGCAAGTGACTAGCATGTCGCTAGCATGTTTCTAGCATGATTAACAAGTTACTATCTTGTCGTTAGCATGTTTCTAGCATGATTAGCAAGTGACTAGCATGTCATTAGCATGTTTTCTAACATGATTAGCAATGACTAGCATGACTAGCATGTCGCTAGCATGTTTTTAGATAGCATGATTAGCAAGTGACTAGCATGTCGCTAGCATGTTTCTAGCATGATTAGCGAGTGACTAGCATGTCGCTAGCATGTTTTTAGCATGATTAGCAAGTGACTAGCATGTTTTTAGCATGATTAGCGAGTGACTAGCATGTCACTAGCATGTCACTAGCATGATTAGCAAGTTACTAGCATGTCGCTAGCATGTTTCTAGCATGATTAGCGAGTGACTAGCATGTCGCTAGCATGTTTTTAGCATGATTAGCGATGACTAGCATGTCGCTAGCATTTTTTCTAGCATGATTAGCGAGTGACTAGCATGTCGCTAGCATGTTTCTAGCTTCTAGCATGATTAGCGAGTTGACTAGCATGTCGCGAGCATGATTAGCGAGTGACTAGCATGTCGCTAGCATGTTTTTAGCATGATTAGCGGAGATAGACGATGACTAGCATGTTTCTAAAATTATTAGCATGTTGATAGGATAGATAGATAGATAGATAGGTAGATAGATAGATAGATAGATAGATAGATAGAGTCAGATGATAGATAGATAGATAGATAGAGTAGATAGATAGATTTAGCAGATGATAGATAGATAGATAGATAGATAGATAGATAGTAGATAGCATGTTTCTAGCATGATAGATAGATAGACTAGCATGTAGATAGATAGATAGATAGATAGATAGATAGATAGATAGATTAGAATATTAGATAGATGAGTTTGAATGATTAGCGAATGGATTAGCAAATAGTACATAGAAGCTAGCTTGATTGAGTCTAATGGGCTTTAGTTTGTTTAATATTTGAATTTTGACAGTTGGAGCTTGGCTCATCTGACACATTCCGTCAATAAAAAGTCTATGGATTTTTATGATTTTTAATCTTCATTTTTATGAAAACCATAAGTCTGATCAGTTAGAAAAGATATAGCACACCGGCGAGATCAGTCTGAAGAGCTGGGCTGAGGTTTGAAGTCTGTAGAGTTAAAGCTCTAGGAGGAGTTATGAGTCAGAAATTTTAGTCTCAGAAAAAGATAATAATAATAACTAGATAAAAAAGTTCGTCAAGACAAACTTTAAGTTGGCTTGAGAAAGATTGAACAGAAAGTTTGAAAAGTTTAGAAAGTTGAAAAGTTTAAGAAGTTTAATAGCATAAAGCAAGTGACTAGCATGTCATTAGCATGATTAGCAAAGTTACTAGCATGTTTCTAGCATTATAAGCTAGTTACTAGCATGTTGCTAGCATAATTAGCAAGTTACTAGCATGTCGCCTAGCATGTTTTTAGCATGATTAGCAAGTGAGTAGTAGCATGTCGCTAGCATGTTTTTTAGCATGATTAGCGAGTGACTAGCATGTCGCTAGCATGTTTCTAGCATGATTAGCAAGTGACTAGCATGTCGCAAGCATGATTTCTAGCATGTAGCTAGCAGTTGTTTTAGCATGTTACTAGCATGATTAGTGAGTGACTAGCATGTCGCTAGCATGTTTTTCTAGCATGATTAGCAAGTGACTAGCATGTCACTAGCATGATTAGCAAGTTCTAGCATGTCGTTAGCGAGCATGACTAGCATGTTGCTAGCATGTTTTTAGCATGATTAGCGAGTGACTAGCATGTCGGCTAGCATGTTTTTAGCATGATTAGCGAGTAGACTAGCATGCGACTAGCATGTCGTTTAGCATGTTAGCATTTTCTAGCATGATTAGCCAGTGACTAGCATGTTGCTAGCATGATTAGCAAGTTACTAGCATGTTAGCAGCATGTTTTAGCATGATTAGCAAGTGAATAGCATGTCTTTTTTTAGCATGATTAGCAATTGATTAGCATGTCGCTAGCATGGTTTAGCTAGCATGACTAGCAAGTGACTAGCATGTTTTTTAGCATGATTAGCGAGTTACTAGCATGTCGCTAGCATGTTTTTTTAGCATGATTAGCAAGTGATATGTTTTTAGCATGATTAGCAAGTGACTAGCATGTCGCTAGCATGTTTCTAGCATGATTAGCAAGTGACTAGCATGTCGCTAGCATGTTTTTAGCATGATTAGCAGAGTGACTAGCATGTCGCTAGCATGTTTCTAGCATGATTAGCAAGTGACTAGCATGTCGCTAGCATGTTTCTAGCATGATTAGCAAGTGACTAGCATGTCACTAGCATGTTTTTTAGCATGATTAGTGAGTGACTAGCATGTCGCTAGCATGTTTCTAGCATGACTAGCAAGTGACTAGCATGACTAGCAAGTGACTAGCATGTTATTAGCATGATTAGCAAGTGACTAGCATGTCGCTAGCATGTTTTTAGCATGATTAGCAAGTGACTAGCATGTCGCTAGCATGTTTCTAGCATGATTAGCGAGTGACTAGCATGTTGTTAGCATGATTAGCAAGTAACTAGCATGTTGCTAGCATGTTTCTAGCATGATTAGCAAGTGACTAGCATGTTGCTAGCATAATTATTTACTAGCATGATTAGCGAGTTTCACTAGCATGATTAGCAAGTGACTAGCATGATTAGCAGTGACTAGCATGTTCTAGCATGATTAGCAGCAAGTGACTAGCATGTCGCTAGCATGTTTTTAGCATGATTATCAAGTGACTAGCATGTCGCTAGCATGTTACTAGCATGATTAGCAGTGACTAGCATGACTAGCATGTTACTAGCATGTAGCTAGCATGTGACTAGCATGATTTTGCACTAGCATGTCGCTAGCATGTTTTTAGCATGATTAGCGAGTGACTAGCATGTCGCTAGCATGTTTCTAGCATGATTAGCAAATGACTAGCATGTCGCTAGCATGTTTTTAGCATGATTAGCAAGTGACTAGCATGTCGCTACCATGTTTTTAGCATGATTAGCGAGTTACTAGCATGTCACTAGCATTTTTTTAGCATGATTAGCAAGTGACTAGCATGTCAGTAGCATGATTAGCAAGTTACTAGCATGTCGTTTAGCATGTTTCTAGCATGATTAGCAAGTGACTAGCATGTTGCTAGCATGTTTTTAGCATGATTAGCGAGTGACTAGCATGTCGCTAGCAGTGTTTCTAGCATGATTAGCGAGTGACTAGCATGTCGCTAGCATGTTTCTAGCATGATTAGCGAGTGACTAGCATGTCGCTAGCATGTTTTTAGCATGATTAGCGAGTGACTAGCATGTCGCTAGCATGTTTTTAGCATGATTAGCGAGGACTAGCATGTCGCTAGCATGTTTCTAGCATGATTAGCGAGTTACTAGCATGTCGCTAGCATGTTTCTAGCATGATTAGCGAGTTACTAGCATGTCGCTAGCATGTTTTTAGTATGATTAGCGAGTGACTAGCATGTCGCTAGCATGTTTTTAGCATGATTAGCGAGTGACTAGCATGTTTCTAACATTATTAGCATGTTGCTAGGATAGATAGATAGATAGATAGATAGATAGATAGATAGATAGATAGATAGATAGATAGATAGAAAGAAACAGTCTGGAGATAGATAGATAGATAGATAGATAGATAGATAGATAGAAACAGTCTGGAGATAGATAGATAGATAGATAGATAGATAGATAGATAGATAGATAGATAGATAGAGTCAGATGATAGATAGATAGATAGATAGATAGATAGATAGATAGATAGATAGATAGAGTCAGATGATAGATAGATAGATAGATAGATAGATAGATAGATTACAAATATTAGATAGATGAGTTTGAATGAGTTTAAATGGATTAGAAATAGTACATAGAAGCGAAGCTTGATTGAGTCTAATGGGGTTTAGTTTGTTTAGTTTTGAATTTTGACAGTTGGAGCTTGGCTCATCTGAACATTCCGTCAATAAAAGTCTATGGGATTTTTATGATTTTTAATCTTCATTTTTATGAAAACCATAAGTCTGATCAGTTAGAAAAGATATAGCACACCCGGCGAGATCAGTCTGAAGAGCTGGGCTGAGTTTGAAGTCTGTAGAGTTAAAGCTCTAGGAGGAGTTAGAGTCAGAAATTTTTAGTCTCAGGAAAAAGAATAATAATAATAATAATAAGTTTAAATAGTAGATCAGTAAGTTGGCTTTCTCAAGCCAACTTAATAACTAGAATGTACATTTCCTGAAGAAAATGTGAGTGGTGCTTGCAGTGGCAAAACTCGGCCCTCAGTTGCTAAGGTCTTTTTATAGAGTTCATAGCCTGATTTATCCCTTAGCTAATTACTATTAGCATGTAGCTATTCACTGCTAGCATGACTAGCATGTTGGAATTCCAGTTTGCTAGCATGAGTCAAAAGAGCCAACCGCCATGTCTGTACGATGTTCTGATGCAGAGATATAGGTCTTGCAAAATGGTTGTTAGGGTACTCTGTTTGGTTGCTAGGGAGTGGCCTGACAGCTGCCAATGTAGATACTCCAAAGGCTGCTTGTCAATATAGATCAACCCCCATGTCTGTACATTGTTCTGATGCAGAGATATAGGTCTTGCAAAATTGTTGCTAGGGTACTCTGTTTGGTTGCTAGGGAGTTGCCTTGCAGCTCCCAATGATGATACTCCAAAGGATGCTTGACAATATAAGCCAACCCCCATGTCCTCTACGATGTTTTGATGCAGAGAGATAGGTCTTGCAAAAAACGGTTGCTAGGGTACTCTGTTTGGTTGCTAGGGAGGTGGCCTGGCAGCTGGGAATGGATGTGATATTTCCAGTATGAATGATATAAACCAACCCCCATGCCTTTATGATATTCAGATTTGAAGATATCCCTCTGTGCTTTGGGTTGCTAGGGTGCTCTACTAAATGGTTGCTGGGGCTTGGTTTTGAGTTTTTGAGGTTGTTTGTTGTTTGGCTTTTGCTGCTCCGAGTCAAACGAGCCCACCCTCATGTTTCTATGACACTTCTATCCAAAGATATTAATTTGATCTTTTTCAATGGAAGTCTATGGAGTTTTGTTACTAAGGGGCCCTAAATGGTTGCTAGGGCGTGGCTTGACTGCTTTTACAATGATCGTGACAGACTGATTGGTTGCCTGAGTAAAATGAGCCCACCCCCCATGTCTCTATGACATTGTGATCCACAGTTATGTTCAATGCAAAACTCCTAGGTAAAGTACCATAGTAGGAAAAACGCGCTGTTTCATGGGCGATCCCTCACCATAATATGTCTATGGGGCAACTTTGGGGGGCTCTTGCGCCCCAGGGGTCCAACTTATACCCCACTGCGGGGTATGTTCTCGCTCAGCCTGATAGCCTCTCCAAATGTGGTGATTCACATGTTTCTGCGAAATTCTCTCTCGGAGCTATGATCCGTCAAAGTTGGCCGCAATGCATTGTCTATGCGATTTTTTGGGCGATATTTCGCCCGATGTACGAACATCGTATGCCCGATTGCTTATAAAAGTCATAGCACACCTCTCCTCAATAGGCCGCATGATTTGACGCCTCTTTTGTGGGTCTGTGACAAAAACTGCGGGACAAGTTACGCGCCAAACTTTGTACGGATCTATAAGAAGAAGAATAATAAGTATGTGAGATAATATAAGTGATGCTTTGCCTTCGGCAAGCACCACTAATAACTAGAATGTACATTTCCTGAAGAAAATGTGAGTGGTGCTTGCAGTGGCAAAACTCGGCCCTCGGTTGCTAGGGTGTTCTGCACGTTTTCAATAGAGCCAACCACCATGTCTGTAGAATGTTCTGGTGCTGAGACATGGCTTCTTTATATTGCAATATGGTTGCTTAGGTGCTCTAAATGGTTGCTAGTGTGTGGCTAGACAGTTACTATTTTGATATTTGCAGACTGGTTTCTCACCTGCAACAAAAGAGCACACCTGGAAAGCCATTTATCCTTTCCTGAAACTTAAGCACCATCATGATCTTGAACTAAAGCATTAATCAACGATTTTACTGGGGAAAAAACTATCACTTTACAATAAGGATCATTAGTTCAAATTTAATGTATTAACTAACATTTACTAACCATGAGCAATACATTACTGTATTTAGTAATCTTTGTTAAAGTTAGTTAATGAAAATACAGTTGTTCATTGTTTGTTCATGTTAGTTCACAGTGCATTAATGTTAACATGGTTTTAATAATGTATTAGTAAATGTTGAAATTAACATGAACAAATATTAATAAATTCTGTAGAAGTGCAGTTCATTATTAGTTCATCTTAACTAATGTAGTAACTAATGTCAACTAATGAAACTTACTGTAAAGTGTTAGAAAAAATGCTATACAAGGGTGGTTGCGAACTCTGAACCTCTTACATGCCAAACACAATTGCTTACCCAATTGCTTTAATTCACTCATGTGAAGAATCGCGAGCCTAATACTACATAAACTTTATTATATGAAAGTCATACGATTTCTTATCATTGTTTGTGATATAATGTGTCATATGTTTAAAAAACCCATTGTGTAACGTGAGGAGAGTTGAAGAAAAATGCCCTTAATTTGAATTGATGGGTGGATCTTAAAAGAGCCGTTGTTTGCCCTTAAAAGGACCATTTGACGGCTTCATCTTCTGAGTTCTACCTGCAGAGCTTCTCTTAGGTTTCTCAGCAAACGCTCATTCCCCTCTGGGCTCAGGTGGACTCCGTCTCTGGACAGATGCGACAGGTTGATGTTGGAATGACGAACGCAGCGCATCTGTCTCTCTGCCAAGAAGCCTGCAATCGCACTGTTGAGCCACCGCCGGCTCCGTTCGATGCCGTATGCAGACCTAGCAGTCTGCCCTCGCCAATTCAGTCGGGGCAGAATGAACGAAAAAAGAAGCCTGGTTCTTGGGGAGCATCCTGAAGACTTCAGCCAGGTCCGTCTTCATTTCCCGAAGGAAATCCAGGCGGTTGCGGCCCTCCCGACACAAGCTGTTTCCACCGAGGTGAATTATCAAGATGTCGGGAGCTGGAGCCTTGGCCCTGAGAGACCGCAGCACTGGAAGAAACTGCTCCCAGAGTCTGCCTCCTCTGCCCTCCCAACTAATCCTGCAGCGAAGGCACCCAGGGGCTCCTGGTCGAGCCCCTGCTCACCGATGGAGACATACAGCCTTCGAATAATTGAACTGCCTAACAATCCACACACGAGGGTACTCTGTCATCCGCCAACCTCTCGAAGAAGAGTGAGGGTGCTATGATTTGGCGCCAGTATTTAGGATTAGCGCTGTGTTTCATTGTCAAAAGGTGGAGCTGTAGCACATTCTACAGGCACCTTTCCGCGCGACCCGCTTTAGAGCAGTGCAGCAAACAATCAATGAATATCCCACATTTATGCCAAGAGATTGCTGTTTTATAATTTATGAAAAATGTTTATGTTGCAGTGTATATATGGTACCATATTTTAGACTGTTGTAAGAGTGTATTTTATCTCCCTAATCTGAAATCGAATGAGCAGCCTCCAATAGTAAGACACACATTTCAAAATAAGAGTCCCGTGCATATCGGTTTAGTTTATAATTAAAAGCCACGCATATGTATCATTTCTCCCCTGCTCATTACTGATATTTTGTTACACAATAAAGCATGCAAAACAGATACATTAGAGCAGTGGTTCCCAAACTTTTTAGACTGGAGTAGCCCCTGAGGCATTAACCATCCTTCTGCAGCATACCTTTCCACTGCACCTTTTCCATTAAAGGATAATATTTGCCCCCTAAATTGACTTTGGCCCTATTTTATCTTCATAAATACATTTACAGAAATAATATTTTAAATAAAAAAAAGTAATAGAAAAAATACAATGATGATAAAAACGAAAAACTCTAAAGAGAGCAATTAACTTGTATTAAATCAATATCACATTTGCAATCGTGTGGATATTTGGATTTGCTTTCTTGGAGGGTCGATTTTGTCCACACCACTTTTTGAAACATCTCGCGGCACAGATGAACATAATAAAAATTATCAATAAGTCAATCTCCTGTTCACTAGCAGCGCATTCATACCATTTGTTTGTCAAATAAAGTTTACCTGTTGTTTCTGAAATCATGCAGAGTATTCCTTTCTTGAAATTTCCGGTTTGTCATCAATAGCGCAGCTCGTGGTTGCTTAGCAATGACAGACGCCACTTGAGCACGTTCAGCTTGTTCCGGTGAAATCACAAAAAATGTACACAAACATTTTCCTACTCTTGATATACAATTTCCGATTTTAATAGGAAAACATACTATACTTCGAATGAACCTCTTGCATGATACCCACAGCCCATTTGAGAACGCTGGTTTACGTGGCAAATTTATGTGCTTTCACTCCCGTAAAGAATCACGAGCCTAATAGTACTACTATTGTAGATTTGATGCTAAGCATTAAACACCAGTTCTTTGTCAATCAATTAAAATCAATGATTTCTGGACACCATAAGGTTATTTATTTTTTTGCAATCCTTAGTCCTGACATTAAATATTTTAATAAAAAATATGTAAACAGTGAAAATATGCAGAGACAAATTGTGGCCTTGATAAAAAAAATAAATAAAAAAAAAGGAAGTATAAAATCGTTTTTGCAACCAGCATACCTCAATTAAGCAAGGTTTGGGTTAATCAACTGAGTGTATATGTGACAGCAAGTTAGCCTTGCTTTCTGGAATACCCCCTGGACCTTCTGTGAAGTTCACAAGAACACATATTTAATGTGCCATTGAAGAAGATTCAATAAAGACAAAAACACTTGATGTACTAATTCAACCAAAATGTTTATTAAAAGATTTAGAAAACGCCTGTTGTGCCAAATCCCACCCTATAATATCATACTACCTCACATTTAAATATTTTTTTAACTTCATAGTAAAATGATCTAATATCTGCATTTAACAAGATTATAAAAATATAAAACCAAATACCTTACTGCTGCAATAATAAAAGTGTACTACACAAAAATTATATATCAACTTGTTTTTACACAATACTATTTTTTTTGTTTTAATTTCTCCACTTTCACATACTTTAATGTTGCAATAAATTTTACTAGGGGAATTTGTTAACTTATTTTACACAATACAAATTTTTGTTTGAAATCCTTCAAGTTTCTTTTTTGGCAGAATACTGGTGAAAGTGTTTGAATTATTGTATAAATAGTGAACCTTGTGCATGTTGCATTCAAAGCCATTGTAAAATACTCAATTTCTGTCCATGATTCCATCTATTACTGCGCAAGTATTTATAAAAGGCATAAGCCCTGTGATTTCAGAAAACCAGAGGGGCTTTTAACAACGCCCCTTAGCAGTGCATGTTCTGAAAAAGCACTGTAAATCATGTGCGTCCACAGGGCTTACTGCTTTATCGTAAGTGACTAAGCCATAACATGATTTCCCTTTTATTTCAAATTAATTGTTGGGGCCTTGTTTCTATGATTTAATTAATAAAAAAAATATATTCATCGACTTATAAACTATTGTTTTGGAAACCCTGGTCGGCAGGGACCCGAGGGGCACAAAGGATTTGACACAACACCCCCCAGTGAGCAAGCCAGTGGCCGACAGTGGCAAGGAAAAAACTCTTAAGGAGATAAAAAACCTTGAGAGGAACCAGACTCATCAGGGGGATCCCCATCCTCCTCTGGCATGGCGTACACATTAATATAACATTCTTATTTAAGCTAATATATGAAATATTAAATTGAGACCAATTATTTACTATGATAATAAGATCATTTATAAATGTATTAAAATTAATTAATTGATCATTGATTGATTAATAAAATGATTAAATGCAATCAGGGGTATGATGAAGCATCTCCCGCCATCTAGCCGCTGGATCTGACATGGCAAACAGGCTCGACACCCTGAGGGTGAGAGAAGGTTAAAACAGATATGATCATGTTAGTGAATTGAATTGAATTGTTTTCATTCTGCAAGACGTACAGAGCATAAATTTTTCAGGTCAGATGTATGTCTTGCAAGAGACATTTCTGCTCCCTCACTTCTGAGAGCCATCATACACTTTAAAATCTAAGCTTTCACATTCAAAGCACATGCCTCGAACAAACACTTGTATGATAAAATGCACTGAAACACTAGACCTTACCAGTAATTATTGACCCAAACTTTTACCTCAGTTGCTTGTTAATGTGCTTTCTTCCATTGCTTTTTTAGTTCAGCCATGTCCTCAACTCCAAACACATCTGGGTCCCGTCCTCTGTGCAATGGAATTAATACCTGAATAACGGGATCACTACATACCAAATCTTTCCCAACCCTACAGAAGAGCATATCAATATTTCAGAATAGTAAGAGTGACTGGCAAATAATACTATCCAATATACATATTGCAGCACAAAATCAATTTTAAAAGGCAGTCATAGTTAAGGTCAAATATCACAACAGCCCTTACTACTTCACTCTACTTCCACTGTCTTTTGCGCATTCTACTGCTGCTGCTGCTCTCCTACCAGTTCGTGGTCCTGAGCCGTGCTTTCAGCTCACCAACCCTTCATTTCAGAACCTGTATGCTGCTCGTTGCTACCAGCGTCCTCTTCCTCGGAGATGCTTGGCACTACTTCCTTTCAGTCTTCCTGCTGCACTCTCTGCGAGCTCAATGGCATAACAACTTTGGCGGCGACTCACAGACACCATAACGAACGCAATATCGATTCAGGCGTTAACAACCTGTCGGCTGGCCGGAGCAATACCGGAACG
>NW_024879254.1:705476-717575 GCF_018340385.1 Cyprinus carpio
GCTACGTATTGCTGCTTTTTTCTTGAGCAGGTGCAATGCTGAAGATTCCCTCACCCGTGTCACGACAGTAAGTCCTGTCCAATGTCAAGTGGCTGCATGCATGTGCGTCCAGAGTGAGCTGTGGCCTGAGTTCATCCTTTCTTTCTGTGCTGACATTCTGGTCATCCTGTTCAGAGATACCAACTTCCTGTTTCTCCTCGGTGTCATCCAGCTCATCATCAGGGAGAAATTCAAATGTGGCAGCGTCACTTATCAAGATGTCCCTGTATTCTGAATGCACGTTTGGGGTTTTGCTAAGGCTGCTAGCACATTGTGCATATTCACCGTATGGAAGTGTTTGGTATCCTCTGAACTTGATGTGTCTTTTCAGCTTCACCTGTAGTAGCTGTGCTCACTGTTATGCCTTGGCAGACAGTTGACTGTTTTCTCCACCTCAGAGGGCACACATACAACAGCACCATACACTGAATCTTTGCTGTCCTTTGGGCAATGCAGTAAACTATTTTTTATGAAAAGGAACAATTCTGGCTTATAAGCTGTCGCTCTCAAGAACATTCAATTCAAGCAGTTCTGCAGGAATGGGAGGCAATTCAAGTCTGTTTCAGTTTTTCACTGCAACAGAAGGCATGGATCCTCTTCAGGTGACTGTCACAAGTGTGGCAGATCCACCCTGTCTTCTCTCTTCTTGAACTGCACAAGAACTGAGCAGGCACTTTGTCACAAGCATGAACATATTTCCCGGTTAAGCAAGAGGCTGTAATATGAACATTTTTGACATATCGTGTTCTATTACACATCTTTACTTGATTTGGAAAAAGAGCCCTGTGACAGACTGTGCAGATGTAAGTTGGACCATGCAGAATTTGACACCGAAATGCAGATATGGCCTTGCATTATGCTGTTGGACACAGACTGATTTTGTCGTATCGATTTGGGTGTAGCCTGCTGGAACAAATAAATGGCTTGTATTTTCTCTTGATCCTTAATGCACATCTCAACTTGTGAAGAATGTGGAATCCAGGATCAGTGATGAGTACTTCTGTTTCTTCAGGAGAGTACAACGAGGAATGTGATGTGACCTAAACTTGAATCACTTGCATATCTTCTTGCTATACCTTTCATTTTCTTCTGAAAAGGTCATCAGTGTGGTACCTCCTGACCATGTAGTCCTTCTTCTTCTTCTTCTGGAAAAAGATCATCCCGGTCTTGTACCTCCTGAACATGTAGTCCTTCTTCTTTAATACCAGGAAAGAGCATCTGTCTTGTACTTGGTGACCATGTAGTCCTTCATTTAATTTCTGAAAAGAGAGCATCCTGTCTTGTACCTCGTGGTAATTTTGTTATTTATTTTCCTTTTGGTTAGAGCATCAGTGTGGTTCTGTCTTGTACCTCGTGACCATGTAGTTCTTCATTTTCCTCTGGAAAAGAGCATCAGTGTGGTATCGCTTAATTATGTACCCCTTAAAAGGATCTTGATCATACTTCTTTTTGGTAATCTCCTTTTTCTTCATCCGAAACTGAAAATTGCGGCATATTTTCTCTCTCTCATATTCCTTCTCTTTTTGTTTTCGTAATTTCAAAATGTGAAGATGTCCCCTCAAGTCCTGCATCTTGCTTTTCATAAACAATTTTACGCATTTCTTTTCTTCTTCGCTGCTTGTTTGTTTTCAAAAGCTTTATGACACTTTTGTTTTTGTCATCTGTCAGAACAACATTTTCAGGGATTCTGACATCAGCATTTGTTTGTGTTTTTGGCAGAGATGAAGTCACTTCTGATGGTGACACACATGCTGCTGATGAGCATGGTTCCTCAGCCTGTTGCTCCATTTCAAATGAAACAGCCATGAACTCATAGCAAGCCTGAGGACCACGATTCCAAAAAAGCTCAAGTAATCTGTTGGATCATGTCATGCAGGTTGGTGAAAGTTAGCATAACTGCAGTCTGGCCACCGCAGATGGCAGAAACCTTCAGCAGTTCTGGAATGTGAATCGTAAATATCCATATCTTCCAGAACTGTCTTCTGAACACAGCAAAAGCACTCTGAGAAACAATAAGCAGTGCATGTATTGACATCTGTTGAGAGAGACACTGAAGTCTTTCAACAAGAGGAATCCACCACGCTGGTCCATTTCAGAAGTTCCTCTGTCTCTCAAATATCCCATCACCACTTCTGACTTTTGACGATCGTAGTTGTGGTTAGAAGTTGAGATGCTCACAGGTACTTCAGCCATGCTTAGAAGATCCCATGTCGAATCTTCCTTCAGCAATAAGCTGCATTTTAATAATGCCGACATACAAAGCATCCCCTTCCTCAGCACTCTGTCGCTAAGATCAGGCTGTTCAACAAAGTTCCCTCACTGTGGTAATGCTTAGCGAAATGTCAGAGCTACACATGTGCACTGGATGATTTCGTGAGAAAACATCATACCTTGCATCACTCTGGCAATGAGGACGCCCTGCACGGATCGAATTCCTAGATGTGCTGTCGCCATCTTCATGACTGCTGTCCATCAGAAACCTGAGCAACACCTTTACTGACGCCTTTGTCTGTCCTGTCAGGGTCTAACTTTGTCCAACGAACTTTTTTGAGCCCTGGGATCTCCTACCCTTCCAAGCATCCTTCAAAAGAACAAAAGACAAAATGTGAGAAAATAGACCAAAGACATGATATAAAATAATCCATGACATATCTGACTAGCCCATTAATTAGAAAGAAATAACTTGGTCAGAAAGTTGGGAATTCTACAACTCCACAAGCATATACAGACACGGAAATTGTGTAAATGTGATGCTTTCTCTGTAGAGATGCTCTGAAAACACCATCACATGCTAAGCATTTAGTGCCAACAAAGAAGTGCTTAATTTTCAAACATACTTCACATTAGAATAAAGTTAATTTAGTTTAAATTACAGCCTTTTTGCAATTTTATGATCATAATACTCAACTTTTTTTTTTTAGCTAAATGGATTAAATAATCCAAGTTTAACATCCTGATCATCTGTTCTGATAGTTTGCTTAATAATACAATAATACATAATAATAATAATAATAATAAGCAGATGATTCCCACATCGCTTCTTAAATAAGTGTTTAGCAAACAACTGTCACCTTTTCTTCATTATGAGTTTGAACAGATCTCTGATTTAACCCTCTGGAGTCTAAGGGTATTTTTGGGGCCTGGAGAAGTTTTGTCATGCCCTGACATTTGTGCTTTTTTCAGTTTCACTATAAATATCTAAATACAAAGTCTAACTGATACACTGTAATCAGCACAAACCAGGCTATAATAATATGTGAGCAGCATGTATGTACATTGATTGTGTTTTTGCAAGAAAAAATGTCCCAAAGGATTAGTGAAAACTAAAAAATGTTAAATCACTTGAAAAAGGCTTACAAAACAAGTCTACAGAGAACTTTTTTTTCCATATCGATTGGCTTTAAAAGAAAAGTGTCACATCGTAGTACTCTAGGACGGTGTCGGTTTCTGAACCGATACTTCAAAAAGAAAAAAAAAAAAAAAAAAAAAAAAAGCAGAAAAAAAAAAAAAAAAAAATAACATTAAAGAACATTACAAATATTTAAAATAAAACCATCTTTTGTTGTAGTGTGTCAGTAGGAAATATCAGTTTACATTTCCAAACATTAATTTTGCCATTAATTTTAACAATAATTCAGTAAGAGATTTTTTGAATGCACAAGCAGTTCTACAAACAGAATGGGTGCTCCATATAGAGATCTGATCTCACCATCATCGAATCTGTCTGTGATTACATGAAGAAACAGATGAAACTGAGACAAATTAAATGTCTCTACAGCAACCAGACACACTACAGCAAAAGATATAAATAACTGGTCAACACCATTCTTTGGGTGAAAATCCACTAACGCCTTAGACTTTGCACAAGTAGTGTATGCAAAGTAAGTACAATTAAATTAAGTATATTTAAATAAGTATAATTAAAGTATGCGTTCATAGGCTACAGCTAGGGAACAGCTGTGGTGTGATAAGCGGTGAACGGAGTGAAAACTTTATAGATGGGAAACCGATTTGTTCCCCTAAGACCTATTGTAAACTGTATTTATGCAAAAGAACTGCACAGATACAGATATTTAATGTTATCAAAACTCCATAAACACACTTGCCTTAGCGCATTTAGTCAGGAATGCTATCTGGACAAAAGAGCAACGCTAAAAAACTCACTAGGAGATAAACCGGCCAAAACCGCCGCCATATGAAATTTATGGGGACTCACTCTGAGGCGCATCGCTGAATAAAGTGTTCATTCTTTTTCTGAGGATCCAAATAGCCCCGTTAAAAAACCTCATACATGTTTTTGGGGTACTATGCTTTTTGCGCACATTTCTCAGAGAATCAGGACAAATATTTCAATGCTGAGAATAGCTTCACGGCACTCAGAGGCAACCTGCTACGAGGCAATCATAAAGCTGGCGTTCAGTTAAACAGTGAATCTTCAAAAGCGGTTACATAGGTGGCGGTCGCGATATTGGAACAAACAGTGGCAGAAAAAGTACGTGAAAAACGGAGCGATACAGTTGTCATCTATATGGATTAACTTTAATGTCAGCAGAATATTCCCTGTTTGAGAGCACTTTGTTTAGTTATAAAAATATGACATTGTCAGCGCTTTCTGATGCCATATCAGTGAGCGTCAAGCATGACAGGATTCACTGATTACACAAATTTAATGACGATTCCCCGTCTGAAGATCAGTGCATCACAAAGGATGAGACAGCACCCCTTTTTTGGCTTATTGATCTTAACATCTGGGAACCACAAGCATGAACGCTAGTAGAAGACTTGTTAGCATGTATGCAAGATAAACGAAATGCCAGATTACAAAACACACTTCAGGGATAAAAATAAGGAGCCCGCCAAAATCGCGGATAGTGATTCTAATCTTTAATTAATCGAGAAAGGTGGATATCGTTATTGAGATTAGATGTAAAAAGTACCATTAATCGCAGGAGGCTTAAAGTTTTTAATGCTACACTCAAAAAGTACTGTATTCAATATGCATTCTTTTACAGGATATTTTCAGTCACTTACTTCAACCTAAATGCTGAAGCTTATACAACCTGCAAAGTATTCTCAAGAAAAAACAAGTTAACTGACAAGAAAAAAGAATCCACTTTACAAATACAGCTAATAAACTTTTTTTCAATAAAAAGAACAGTAGCAGATCCAAAACAAATTATGAATCTAATATTAGTAGAAACAAACTTTTTCCTAAAGAAAAAACAACAGCAGATTAAACACACAAATTATTAACCTAGTATTCAAAAGGACTGAACTTTTTAAAAAGAACAGTGGTATTTGAACACAAAACGATCAACTTAGCATTGAAAATAAAGAAATTTTTTTTTTTTTTTTTTTTTTTTTTTCCACGGGTGGGGTGGGGGATGGTGGAGTCATCAAAGGGTGAAAAGTAGGGTTGGGGCTAGTTGGGAAGAAACAATTCAGAAGAACTGCTGATTGGAGAAAATCCAAAACCTGGAAAAGAAAGACATATTCGGCAACTATAATTGATAATAATATTGAAAAGAAAAATGACTTAGCATCATTTCTCTCGTACTCTTGCAGACTAACCAGGGCTCAGCTGCAGAGAGAAAAATGCAGGTTGTGCTCTGGAATAGATCTTCTTTCAAAAAACAAAACAACAAACACACAATTAAAGATAGCCTATGTATGTGAAATAAGATCAATATTAACATAAAAAAAAAAAAAAAAAAAAAAATTAATCTTCTATAAGCTTCTCTTCCTCTTTCCTTCAATACAGTCAGATTTCTCAATCCTACCACTATTTCTCCTTTTCTAGCTTTCCGGTGTGTCCTGTTGATTGGTCAAAGCGATCAAGCTCGCGTTGTAGCGCCCTGGCGTAAACGCAAAATATGAACCGGCTGTAAATATAATATACTGACTGTGGTTCTGGTAAGGACAAAATGAAACAAATATGAACACGTCAGCAGCATCGTATACTTGTGTCAACAGTCTGAGTGGGGGTGGAGCAAATGATGGGGTCACCTGGTTTTAAAAAGTCTACGAACGACCCAGAACTTGAAGACTTCTCTTACTATATATATAGTAGGTGAAAGGCAGTAGATTGTTAGTACCTGATGGACCTAAAATGTATATTTCCGATGCTTCAACAAATTCTACCTGAGCCCACCTGATGGGTCACATTGTGAACTGCTTTGTAACTGATGGTTTTTATTACCTGACAGTGATAACGTGACAGAATATCGTACATACATTTCAATGGAGGGTCAGAAAGCTCTCTGATAATCTAAAATATCTTAAACTGTGTTCCAATATGAACGCGTTCTTCGCGTTTGGAACAACACGAGGTGTCATGATCATGAATAATATCATAATTTTCAATTTTTGGCTGAAACTAACCCTTTAAAAGGAATGGTGTCCCCCCAAATGAATATCCATTTCATCAAGTCCACTCCCCATCATTCTTCTCCTTGACTTTATGTAAAAAAATTACAAGCATATGACAATCATTGGATGGCCTAACAAACATGTCCACTCAGTTAGTTCCAAAAAACTACTTTACTTCCCAGCAGTCATAGGTTTCTCGAAGTGCTTAGTGCATCAATGGACTCCGTGGTATCTCATTAATAATTGCCCTTTAAAATAAAAAATCCTTTCAGAATTTTTTTCATAATCAAAAAATAAATAAATAAATAAATAATTACTTTACTGGATATTGTGCAGTGTGCAGTCAGTAAGTGCTTTTAAATCTGTAATTTTGAATATAAAAAATAAAATGGTCAGAACCATACCTTCTTAGATCGGTCACCCCCATAAACTAGAACAACATCTCTCATTTTTCCGTAATTTCTTACGTGACATAGGTGCAAAAAAACCTTTAAAAGGTACTCAAAACCACAAAAAAAAAAATGTAAACAAAACCGTTAAGAATGGCTCCAGGAAATAAGAGCTTAATGATCAATCTAAAACAAAATACAGATGAACAAAATGAATAAATTTAACATTTCTTGAACAGCACAACACGAAAGATTCACACTCACACCACAGGGAACGGGGAAGTAAGATGGGTTGATAAACAACAAAAACACAAGTAATTTCTATGACTATTACACTATACCGCTTATTGACTTAACCACAAAAAAAAAAAAAAAAAAAACAAAAAAAAAAAAAATCTAATTTAAATTTAAAAATTTTATTTTTAATATCTTAATTATAAACATTGGAAAGGTGCTAATAATCAATGTCCAAATATGTGTTTAGTGTACAATTTTTATTTTAAAAAAAAATGTCCTATATCAATTTTACAGGACTTAGTCTATTAAAAGAGCCATCTAATTTATGCAAAATATATCAGACAAGCAAAAAGAAAACACATTATATTCATCATATATACATAATGTGATATTCACACATTAAAAAAGGACAATCTACCCAAAAATCACAGAGGAAAAAACCTCCGACATTAAAAGGGCAAAAAACTTACAAAAATAACTACCAACTGCTGATAAGCTACCGAAAATAAAAGATTTCTGTTATTCCATTTATTTATTTATTTTCAACAAGACTTTATACCGCCAAAGCTATAAATTCAGAGTAAAACAGTATATTGTCAATTTTTATTACAGCTTAAATGTACTTTTAAATTTGATTATTTTTACATTTAATTTAATTTTGTGATGGCAAACTGAATTATCATTGTTTACCACTCATTTTTCAGTGTCATGTTATCATCAATTTTGAAAGCAGTTATTGCTGCCCCTCATATTTTTTGGGAAACGGTGAATTATAAAAACTATTACCTTTTTGGGTTCAATCATTTTTAATACTACTTTTTACTAAGCACACATAAACCAGATCAAAAGTGACAGTATGTAACAATATTACATAAGATTTTGCACTTTATTATTATTCTTATTTATTACTATTTACTTTTTGTATTTAAAAAATGCTGAAAAATGCATCAGTTTATTACCCAAAACTTTAAAATGCAAAAAAGTTAAAATGACATGACAACAATTCACACAATAAAGCAGCACAACCTTTTTCAACACTGATCATAAGTGATAATAATAATAATACGTTTATTCGTAATAATTACATTATATTTAACTGTTTGATTTTATAATTATATATAATTTATGTTAAGAAAAGAAACCAAGTTGTTTTAAATTGAAAGATATCTTACAATACCACTGTTTTTAACTGTTTCTCCTCAAATGAATGCAGCAATTTGTCACCAAGACAAACCAAAACACAACTTCAGCTTGATCTTCCTCTGCATCGGGTGCCCATGCAAAGTTCATTTTTTAAACGTTAACACCGTCTCTCCTCCGCTGAAGCATTAAGTACTCAAGATAAAGGAACGGATAAATACAGTGTTAAGCAGCAAATAGTCACGATTCCAAACTTCAAATCCTCACTTCAACCTGCTGACTTAACACCATTAAACATTACCATTATAAAGTAAATCTCGATCATAAATATGAAAAAAAAGTACATAAAAGTGTAGCTGACACCGCATCTAAACTTCATCTCAACATTTTCTGTGGCCAAAAAAAAAAAAAAAAAGATCGCGCTCATTTACGATCAAAGCGGGAAGCCGGCTTCACCGCGACAGAGACTAAACGGATAAGTCCTGTTAATATTATGTACCTTACACGGAGTCCGTGTGTGAATCTGGAGCCGATTCGCCATTACTATCGTGTCAGGACACGGCGTGGTCTGTGTGTAGTTTCAGTGCTCTTGTCTATTTTAGCCTCGTGGATCAGTGAAAAAACCACTTATATAGACGTTTATGGAACAGCAGAAAATAACGCCCAACATGCAGCATTAATCAGGCCTCACGATTTCTAATGCCTCACAGTCACCTCAAAACGAAAGTATCTTAAATATATGCGGTTAATATTATGAAATACGGTTCTAAAAGCACATTCAAGCAGGAAACCAGCGGCAAAAAAAAAAAAAAAAACGATTTGGCAGGCTCATGTACGCTCAAGCGGGGAGGCCGGCCGCACCCACGACCGAGACGACACGGGAAAAGTCCATTAACGAACCACACCACACGGACTCCGTGTGTGGATCTGACCCGATTCACCATCACTATCGTGTCAGACACGGCGGTCTGTGTGTATTTTCAGAGCTCTGTCTATTTTTACCTCGTGGATCACTGAAAAAACAAAAGCACTATATATACGTTTATGGAACAGCAGACAATACTCTCATTAATCACGCCCAACACGCAGCATGAATCAGGCCTCACGGATTTCTACTGCCTCACAGTCACCTCAAACAAATGTATTTCTTAAATAGGCAATTAATATTAGGAAATACTGTCCAGCAGACAATTCAAGCACATTCAAGCATCACCATCCATCGGCAGCGGCCTAACGTCCATGACTAACCTCTACTAAAATAACGTTACCTTAAAAAAATGCACTCTTGTTCATGCAATATTGCACTAATATTCAGAATTAGCTAACGTATTCACAAACTTCAAGCTACAATAGTATACACCACTTGGGCAACATATTTTATTTCTTAAAATTCGTTATTAAATGCAGACGTTAGAAAAATTAACCACCGTTACTTACCTCTGGAGAATTCTGGAACATCTGCCGTTGGTCTCGCTCTATCACAGTATTACTCAGCCAATCAGCACGCGAACTTCAGCTGCGCAGCCAATAGTCATGCAGCGTTACTCTTCTATCCATATATGGAAGAGAGAGCCCATGGAGAGTTTTTTTCTTCTTCTCTTTGAATGTGTGCACCAAGCCTTATTATTAAAAATTAAAGATCAATTAAAGGTTCCACATATTAAAAAGTTAAACACAGTTAAATTTAAATATTTCTGTCTTTGTTTTTAAGATCACCATGAGTCATATAATAGAATTCTTTAATAATTAACACTTTCAATCAATACTTTCAAATTGTTATAGCCATTAAAATACAGAGAAAGAGACATAATGTAATGAATTTAGTGTTTAACTTTGTCTTATATATATATATATATATTAATACAGAGAAAGCGATATATAGGATATCGATAGTATCTATAAAACAAGGAACTTAAGAGAACAAGAAGTCATTACAACCATTACATTGATGTAATATAATGATATACATATGCAATGCAATGATACACACATAAAATGTAATATATACACCACTAAGAAGGAAGTTTTTTGTTAGCTTTTTGTAGATTTCTTTAAGATTTTATACAGTAATAACAAGCCACAGTATATATTTTTAATATATAATTTCCCTTGTCCAATAAATAAACCCCATCATGTCCTCATCATAATCAGTAAACAAATTTAATTCATGCACTGGTCGATAACGTTGCTGCATAACCTTTTTTGTCTTGTTTAGCTTCCCATGCTTATCCCCACTCGCCACACATTTTTTGTTTTGTTTAGCTGCCACATGTTGTATCGTTGCTGCTAAGGTGTTTCTTTGTGGTTTTTTATGGGTGATTGGTAGGTTTTTTTCTAGTGGTGTGTTGTTAGTCAGTTGCTAGTTTAATCTGGGAAGTTGCTGAACGGTTAAGAAAATGTTGTTGCTAGGGTACTACTGGTGTGATTGTTAGGCAGGGCTACGGGTGTCTGAGTGGTTCGTAGGTGGTTGCTAGGCGCTAATTAGGTCGTTCTTGAATGGTGCTAGGTGTTTGCTAGGTGATCTCAGTGGTTTCTAGGTGGTCATATGGTTTGTGGTAGTGTTGGATGATTCTGGTCGGTTGATTATAACAGTTACTAGAGGATTATTGTTGGATTGCTATTGTGCTGATGGGTGGGTGCTATGGTTTATAGGGTTCTGCTAGTACTATGGTGGTTAAGTTTTAGCAGATGTTTAAACCAATGCCGATGTTGTGCTTGATAACCATACCAAGCGGTGTGTTGCTGTGGTGCGCTTAATTGACGGTGGTAGTTGTATTGGGGTGGTATGGTATCCAGGGACGGTTGCTAAGGGCCATTAAGATAGGGTAACCCAGGGTGCTTTATCGCGCAGGGTTAGTGTATTTGGGGTGTGGTTGGGTACCCAGGGCGGTTGCTAGGGCGTATGCTAGGGTACTTGACAGGGGGTGGTTGCCTCAGGGTTAATTGGGGTGAGTTGCTAGGACCGGTTCTGCTAGGGTAACCAGGATGTGCTGCTAGGGTAATCGTGGGGGTGGGTTGCTAGGCGTGGTTGCTATGGATGGTTGCTAGGGTCCCCAGGATGAAGCAGGGCCGTTGCTAGTGTACCCCAGGATGGTTGCTAGGGGGTCGGGTTGGTTGCTAGGGTGTTGCTATGTAACTGCTAGGTTACTTCGGGTGATTTAACTATGGTGGTTGCTGGTGGTCCTCGGCAGTTTGCAAGGGTAGGTTGTTGTGCGGGCGCTAAGTGGTGCTAAGTGGTTGCTGGAGGTAACTGGGTTGGTTGCTTAGGCGGGTAGGTAGGTAGTTCTTTAAGTACTTGGGGTGGTGCTAAGGTGTTGGCTAGGCACGGATAATGCTAGGGTGTTAAGTGGTTGCTTTGCTAGGCGGGTGCGGATATGTAAACCCAGGCGGTGCTAGCCAAGTGCTAGAGTTTAGGTACTTGGGTTAGTGGTTAGCTAAACGTGTTGTTAGAGGCGTTGCAGGTGTTTTGGGTGGTTGCTAGCTGTGGATGATAGGCGCTTGCTATGGTACATTAGGGTCAGGTGGCTGAGATAAGGATTGTTGTTAGGGGGATGCTATTGGGTGTGTCTGGTGCGTTGCTAAGGTAATTTGGGATGGTTGCTAGGAGGTGTTGCTAAGGTTATTTGGGCGTGGTTATTTGAAGGGGACATAGCGGTTGTAGCGGTGTTATGAGGTGGTTGATTGGGCGGCTGTCTATGGTAACCTGGGTGGTTGCTAGGCGGTTGCTAGGCAGTTGCTAAGGTACTTGGAGTGGTTGCTAAGGTGTTGCTATGCGGTTGCTAGGGTGTTCTGGGTGTTTGCTAGGTGGTTGCTAGGCAGTTGCTAAGGTACTTGGGGTGGTTGCAGGGTGGTTGCTAGGTGGTTGCTATGGTAACCTGGGTGGTTGCTAGGTGGTTGGTAGTTGTCACAGATGGTCACTATGAAG
>NW_024879254.1:1385500-1421061 GCF_018340385.1 Cyprinus carpio
ACAGCCGTATACCAGGAAGTTTTAGAGCACTTCATGCTTCCTGCTGCTGACCAACTTTATGGAGATGCAGATTTTATTTTCCAACAGGATTTGCACCTGCACACAGTGCCAAAGCTACCAGTACCTGGTTTAAGGACCATGGTATCCCTGTTCTTAACTGGCCAGCAAACTCGCCTGACTTTAACCCCATAGAAAATCTATGGGGTATTGTGAAGAGGAAGATGCGATATGCCAGACCCAAGAATGCAGAAGAGCTGAAGGCCACTATCAGAGCAACCTGGGCTCTCATAACACCTGAGCAGTGCCACAGACTGATCGACTCCATGCCACGCCGCATTGCTGCAGTAATTCAGGCAAAAGGAGCCCCAACAAAGTATTGAGTGCTGTACATGCTCATACTTTTCATGTTCATACTTTTCAGTTGGCCAAGATTTCTAAATATCTTTTCTTTGTATTGGTCTTAAGTAATATTCTAATTTTCTGAGATACTGAATTGGTATTTTCCTTAGTTGTCAGTTATAATCATAAAAATTAAAAGAAATAAACATTTGAAATATATCAGTGTGTGTAATGAATGAATATAATATACAAGTTTCATTTTTTGAATAGAATTAGTGAAATAAATAAACTTTTTGATGATATTCTAATTATATGACCAGCATCTGTATATCAAATACAAGCAGAGGGACACAGTCTTGGCTCCTGCCTACCTCTTGCTCTTTAACTTCTGTTTGTTCTCCATCTGGTGCTAAACACACTTTAAAAAAGGAAAAACAAAAGCAGAAAGACAAAAAGAGACTATGTTTCAGTCGCTTTCCTTCAAAGGGAGGAATGTATGTGCCTGACTGTGTCCTGTGAGCTCTGCCATTGGTCCTGACAGCTGTCACTCATCCGAGAGGCTCTGAGAAACTAGGCAGGTGGTACACTCTTCAAAGTTCTCCCTAGGGATTGTGTTCCCTGCCAAAATTAACCCCAACACACACACACACACACACACACACACACACACACACACACACACACACACACACACACACACACACACACACACACACACACACACATACAGTGTATTAGTATGGGTCAGTTCTCTCTTTCTGTTTGAGCCAGTGTTGGAGTACAGAAGAAAGTGTATGTATGACAGAAGAAGTACAGCACTGCGTCCAGACCTGTAGACTTATTACTATTTATGTATGAGGGGATCATTCTAACTCGGGACTTTTAAGAAAGGTGAGTATCAAGCTATAGAATTAACCAACTCTCACACACTCCCTTTATACACACACAGACAGACCGATACACAAAACGAGAGAAGACAGCACAGAAATAGCATCTGTCAGAATGAAATCAATTTAATACCCTTTCAGACTTTTCTTGTATTCACTTTTAACAGTTTTTGATTCCTTTCATTTGCAAGCATGAATCAATCTATGGATTTATATGTAAAGATATGGCTTAATAATGGTAGGAAAATATTGTCAGATCCATCAGATTTTAGGAAGCAAAAAGGATCCTATATTTAGTATTATGACTAATGCGATTAATCACTGTGTATGTATTTATTTGTGAATGACTAAACGCAGTGTGTCTGGTTGATGATCTGAGAAAAGGTGTATATATTAGTTTAGAAATACTTGTTTGATGTTCTTCGCAGAATTTGTGTGCGTTTCAGTGTGAAACTGCTAAGCTAAATAAACACAGTAGCTCAACTGAGAGGCTTTTAGATTCATATATAATGGTGAAACACTTTTAGAATTTTATTATTGGAATCTATGAACATAAAGGCTAAGGTTTTCAAGCTAAGAATTTATTTAAAAATATATATAAATAAATAAATAATAAAAAATACATTATATTTTAGTTTTCTATACAGAAAATCATTTGAAAATTATTTAATCAAATCACTAATTGTTTTGTTGACAAGTAAGATATAAAAAGAAGTCAGTGTCAACTTAATACAAAGTAGATATTTTGTATTAGATATTATCTGGAAAGTAGATATACTTATAGACATATTTATAATATTTTTTTTCACACTGTACATTAAAAAAAGTTAAGATGCTTTAATGTTTAGTTTAAGATAATCTGTTAACAGACAGTATGTAGTACAGAGAGTATGAAGTGTGTTGGAAGATCCTTATGTGTGTGTGTGTGTGTGTGTGTGTGTGTGTGTGTGTGTGTGTGTGTGTGTGTGTGTGTGTGTGTGCAGGGGTCGAGTACGTCCACCTGTTTCAGGTCATGCTCAGGCATGAAGACATGTCAGTGAAACCTCAGGGCCACATGACCAAATACATCCCTCAAACATGACAAAGAACCTTCAACACACCCCTCTAATAATATATGTGTGTGTTAGCGTGTATCTGTGTGCATATGTAAATACTTAACCATATTTTGGGGACAAATTTAGACTCAGGATTAATCTATAGCTGACAAAAATGAATGATTTTAAATTTTTTCTGGTATGGTTAGGTTATGGTATTTTTAACTATATGCATACATATATATTCAATAGAAGTCCACAACCACATTTAGATGACTAAGTAGACGTGTGTGTTAATACATGCTGGACCTTTTATTTTCTTTTCTTTTGGGACATAAATTTAAGAAAAAATTAATACATAAGTAAGAGTATACAAGTATTTTACCCTTTTGTAGAGATGTATTTTAAGGCTTACTGGATTGTGCTTATTCATTTCCCGTATTTTCTTAATTTAGATAACCTTTGCCAATTATTATTCAGACTAATTAATGTAGAATTTTCACATCTGCCATTTAGTGATTATCGGCCATTACTGGTTATAAGCTTAATTAAAATTGGTGTATCTCTGTATTTTTGTGTGCATTTGCAGGTGGGCACGCAACAGTAATGGGAGACTGGAACTCGCTTGGGAAGCTTTTGGAAAGTGCCCAGGAACACTCCACGGTGGTGGGCAAAGTCTGGCTCACCGTACTCTTCATCTTCCGCATCTTGGTGCTCAGTGCTGCCGCAGAGAAGGTTTGGGGCGATGAGCAGTCCGGTTTCACCTGCGACACCAAACAACCTGGTTGCCAGAACGTATGCTATGATGTAACCTTCCCGATCTCTCACATCCGATTCTGGGTGCTTCAGATCATCTTCGTCTCCACTCCGACACTGATCTACCTGGGCCACATCCTGCACCTGGTGCGCATGGAACAGAAACAAAAACACAATGAGGCAGGCGGGACGGACAAACAGGCACTTTTGAGCACCAAATCTGTAAAAGGTCCCATACGTGACGAACAGGGGAAGATCCGTCTGCAGGGAATCTTGCTACGCACGTATGTCTTCAACATCATCTTCAAAACACTGTTTGAGGTGGGCTTCATTGTGGCACAGTACTTCCTGTACGGATTCGAGCTCAAGCCACTGTATACCTGCAACAGATGGCCCTGTCCCAACACCGTCAACTGCTACATCTCACGACCTACAGAAAAAACCATCTTCATCATATTTATGCTGGCCGTGGCCTGTGTTTCTCTGCTACTCAACCTGGTGGAGATGTACCACCTGGGTTTCACCAAATGCCACCAGGGTCTTCGATACAGGCGCTCTCATTCTGTCTGCGATACTGAATCTAAAGCGCCTAGTGAGGATGTGGTGGTTCCGTTTGTGCCAAACTACCCGTATTTTCCACCTCACGCACCACCTCCGGCTCCCTTTCCCACAGAGCCACACTTCAACCTCTCAGAACCCGACGGAACCTTCCCGACACACGGCAGCCGCTCTGTTTATAAGCAGAACCGCGAGAACATGGCTGTAGAGCGTAGCGGGAAACCGGACGCTGCAGATGTCAAGATCAACAAAACAGCAAATTCTGTCCCAGGATCACCAAGCCAGCAGCGCAGGCCCAGCCATTCAAGTCGATACAGCAACAACAAGACCAGGATGGATGACCTCAAAATCTGACCAGACGCAAACAATACTCCAACTAGACTCCTCTTTCGCTCACAGGCTCTGAGCGCATGACAAGAATAAAAGTGTCATTTAGAGTGACATCAGAATCAGGGATTCCGAAAGTAAACTGGTGTGATGCTTTACTTGAATTCATTTTGTGGGAACATTGCAATAACTTGATCATTAATCCAAAAGACTGATGATTGAATCATAAACTAAAATTAAATGGAAGCTTTGAAATTATGATACATTAAGACATAATTATGACATAAAGAGTCAAAATTATGGCATAAAGGATATTATGAAATACAAATCATGGCATAAAAAGTTGAAATTATGAGTCATTATGACAAATTTCTACATAATTAAACATTTTTCTTATAATTTTGACATTTTGTCATCATTTCGATTTGCATAATTATGAATTGATCTCATATTTTTTACCTCTTTATTTCAGAATTATGAGTTAGTATCTCATAATTTCAACATTATACGTCATGATCATGATTTACCAAAATGGAAAAGGGCTTTTGTAAGGATGATCACTTAAAAAGAATTAAAAAGGCTTTTCAGTTACCAACATTAAAATACTTAGGAGACTTACGGGTAAAATGTGAACGTTTGAATTTTGTGAGGTTTTTAGGGGGCGGACTGACTGTGGAGGAAAACTAATTTATATTTTTTCAGCGGCAACACTAATCACATTTTACAAGTCAACAGCTTACAACAGTTTCATCATCTAGACTTGTCTGACTGTCTTTATCAGGTGTTTACAGTGTGTCTATATCTTGCTTAAATGTTTTTAACCAGAGAACTAGTAATGTATGAATGCACCATCCACACATTCTCATGTAAACATGAATGATATAAAGCAAAGTTGCCATGTGTGTGTTCACTTCTTAAATAAACACTGGAGACTATTCTTAGAGAGCTGAAATGAGTGCCCAGAGACACTTTGTATGTGTGTGTGTGTCCGGTTTGAAACCTGAGACAGGTCTGGCAGACGGACAGGAAGAAGCACTGATTGGCTAAATCTGTTACATTGGGCAAGAGTACAGATTGACTCAAGATGTTGCCAAAAGCATTTCAGCAGATCCAAAAAGTGTCACTGATGGGTTATGGGCTGTTCTTACCTCTCAAACTCTGCTCCAAAACCTTGTGAGCCCTCTTGATGTCTACTGTCCTTCAAAAGCAGCATCATTCTGACCCAAAAAGAGCCTCAAAAGTGACTGACTTGAAACAGGCTGCAGCTCCATTAAGAGTCACTCATGCGCTGCACAAAGTGTCTCATGTTAGTGTGTTGCTAAGCTAATAACTTGATAGGCTACTCACAGACAAGCACAATAAATAAATACATATACACTAATCTTATGATGAAATAAATATGTATACATTTTCAAACAGACAGAAGACAGATGAAAGATAAGATCCTTTCAAAAGGCTACAGAATGATAAAATGTGACATTTTTAATTTTGTTGGGAAGCTTATTTTTCAACGTGGAAGTAAGCCATTTTCTGTGAATGTGAGAGACTTCTGGTTCATGAGCCTCTGTAGGGAATAAACCAAGGTTAAGACTAGAAGGGATACAGCAAAAACTACTGGGCGCGCACATCGATATAGCACAATTTTTCTCACACTGTACAACAATAATTACTGTTTTTGCATTATTGTAAGGGGTAGGTTTAGGTTTGGGGCAGGACGTTAATAAAACACAATCTAAAAGGTATAAAATTTAATACATTGTTAGTTTCCATTTTTTGCTGGATCCCTTCTAGCCACAACCAATAAACAACCAGAAGAATAAAAAAAGTACAGTTAACTGTAAAACTCTTTGCATTATAAACCAGTGCATTCATAATTAATATATTAAATTAATATAAAATATTAAAGCAATACACCCCAGTTTGCATTATAAAGCAACAAATCAAGCTGTTTTGTACTGCTAAAAATAGCTGGAAGCGGATGATACCGGAAGCCAGGTCCATTATATTTACAAATGGCCACACCTGCTCTTAGGACAAAAATAAGTTGGTATCCAAAGTTTTGAAACAGTATCTTTTACATTTTAAAGTGATGCATGACCAGAGACCTTCTCCCAAAGGGAGACTACAACCTCTGCTTAAAGCTGACATGAAATGAAAATGCACTGTATATTCTAAATGTATGTTTTGTGTGTGAACTATACATCAATACATGTTTTTATAATAATTATTATTATTTTTTACCTCATAATTCCTAATTAAAATATCATAACTGATCTGCCGATTTCTCTCTGGTGTTGTATGATGGACTTAATTAAATCTGCTTAAACCTATTCCTCCTCAATTCACATGTCTTAAACTCCAACTAACAACCAATGAAAAGAATAAAGATTTTTTTTTCTTCTTCAATAATCTGTCACAACAAGAAAATATCTGCCAATACTTCCATTTCCATGGTTAAGGATTATGGATTTCAATCCATAATTTCGATTATGGATTTAAAGGATTTCGCTTTATGTATCCCCCAATTGTAAGTCGCTTTGGATAAAAGTGTCTGCAAAATGACTAAATGTAAATGATTTTAAGAAAATTGTGCATGTCTCACAACAGGTGCTGCCATAGTGGCAGGGGTCAGAGGACACGATGTCAAGCTGTGCCAGCAGGCCATCATAAAATGGCCTTGTAACCTTATCAAAGGCTGAAGCAGATCACAGCAGGGACCTGTCTGCATGCCTGCAGTCGGGATTGATCACACTATTGACAGCACTGTGGACATCCTGCTTATATTGTTCTCAGAGTACCAGAAGGTTTAGTGTGATATTCCCATGTTCCTGAATCAACATCAGTGTTGCTCCTAGACAACATTAAAGACAGAGAGAAAAAGAGAGGGAAGATCCTTTCTTCATACATTTTATTTTATCATTAAACTTCATAATGACAGTTTATGAGGCACAAACAGATTGTAACAAAGTTATATATTTAAGACAAAAAAAAAAAAAAACATAAAAAAATTAACTACAAATAAAAACGACCACACTATTACCCTGAAGTACATGAAGCGAACATCAAATGTTCAGCAAGAACAGCACGAGAGCGACTCTTGAGATGTAATACTAATAATTCCTCTTTCAATGCAACTCCTTCTGCAAGTATTTCTATGGACTTTGTGGTTAGTGTGCAAGAATACAAAAGCAAAACAACATCTTCCTTAGATGAACAACCAATCGAATTGGAAAATAAGCACTGCGGCTTCCTACTCTGAGGTGCCTTTAGCTTTAGAAGAACATAATTTCTCTATTACACACAGAATGAAAAAAACTTTGTTTAGCTGGTGTAGACCTGACACAACTTCAAACGGAAAAACCACAAATCACCAACTTCCCTTTCTTGCACTCATCACCACAAGCTCTCAACATTTACACAAAATTCAAAATTAAGAACAATTCTGCATATCCATTTGTCCATTTTAAGGATCATACAACAACTCTTACGATGGGTGATTTATCACTTAATGTTTCTTACAGCGTCGACTACACGAACTGACTGAAAAATTACTTATACACTTTGCATATCATTTACAGCGCAACAGTTCTAAATATTTTTCTTGCTAAAGCATTTCAGTATGTTCTCTATAGTATTTTTTTTTAATCTGTAAAATAATGACAGAAAATATTTTTCTTGTTTTATGACGGAATTCAAATATATTTTGAAACTAATCTCCAAAATGCTTGCGAAAAATGTTTAAAGATGAAATAGGTTTCATTAAATGGAAGCACTTGTGATAGTACTGAAGTCCTGAATCAAAAACGAATAAGGCATAAACCACAGATTTTGGTTTGTAGACACAAACACATTCAGTGAATCAGAATTACATGACTATAATCTGGAATAATACAGACCTTCAGTGCAGTGGAATCTGATATGACATGGACTAAAACTCCGCCTCCTCATTAGCATAACCATTCTGGGCATTCCTAATCAAGCCTCTACAAAAGAACGAAAGAATTTCATAGCTCATTCGAGCAAGGTATGTAATGTAAGGCGACATATGTGTTATGGAAAAATATATTTTTAATTAATTCTCAAACAATAGAATTTTTTTCAGCCATTAGCAGTTCGACCAGTATAGTGTTTTGATTTCCCTTACAATCATCCTTCCTTTTGTGGTCCTACATGTGCTTATGTGCATTAGGTCAGGCTGGGAAGGACAGACGTAGTGCATGTGCGTGTAAGCTGTTTCAAGGTTACTTAATGGATAAAGCAGGTCAAAGCTTTTTCATGCCATCATCCCAAATCACACGTGCAATTTTATTCTATTATTTATAATATCATACCTCATCTATATTATATCACAATATCTCACACCAATCAGATAACATCGAACACTAATTTTTTATATTACATAAAAATTCCTGTTTTTTCTTAATACTGTGCAATCTCAATCATTTTTTATACCTCAATTCTTTTTTTTGGGGGGGGGGGGTCCCTTTGATTTGTACTTGTCCTGCATATGTGTGTCTGTATATAAATAAAACGATTTCCTCATCTGTAACAGACATAAGTGTTTCACAAACACTGACCTGTACAAGTCACACAGAAAAAGAGAAAGAGGAAGGGAGAGGGTTTATGGCTTTTAGGGCAGTGTTTTTGCTGTGATTGCTCTGATATAGTGTGTTACTTAAAGTGTGCAACTTTAAGCTGGTTTTTGCATGCGTGTGCGATCAGAGAATCTGTGTCAACGGCCCGTTCGAAGAAGCGAACGACAGACGGTTCATTCAGGAGAGACGCAAGAATCTGCTCGAAGGAGAAACTCCAGTCCCCGTCTCTGACCGCAGAGGGCGAGCTGGGGGTGTCTGTTGGGCGTGTCCAACACGGGGGCTGCTGGTTCCGGTGGGACTGCTGGTGGGTGTGGAAGGACGTGAGGTTGAGGTCGGGGGTAATGTCAGAGTGGGATGGGCAGTTTCTTGTGGACTAGCCGGAGACTCGGGTTGGTCGCCTTCACCCTCAGCGAGGGTTTCGTTCTCAGGGCTGGTGGGTAATGTTGGGGATGTCTCTGGCTGAGGCGTGCTGGTGGGTGTAGTTTTGGGGCGTTTTTTCTGCAGGCTGCTCTCCTGTAGCTTCCGCCCCACCTCCTCCATGCGCAGCAGAAGACTGGTCCACTCGCGCCACAGCGCGGTACAGACTCTCCTCCTCCTCGGTGCCATGGAACACACCATACAGAGTCTTCGTCAAACCAATAAACTGCACCTGGAACACAGTCGATACAGTCTCTTTAATTAAACTGAACTGTATTTCTATGGTCAGAAATGACAACAAATCACTATAGATGTTACCATGGGCAAAATGCCTATTACACTTCAATTAGACAAGTCTCCACTTGAGTTTGTATGTGTTCAGGACAGGAACAGGACTGCTCTGAACAAGGTCAGTGAGCAGAGAATGAACGCTGATGACACTGTTGACAAAACAACTCAAAGTACTTGTGGAAATCATCACTGATTAGGACAAAGCCACACCAGGTGCTGTACTTAAATAAGAATGAGCAACGTAGGTACACGGATACATTGTTTACATTCAGATCAAAGCATAGACAATGTATCTATGTACATACATTGTTTACATATGTGATGTGCTCCAAAATGGCACTATAGTGTGACGTGAAGGAGATCAATTGGTTGAATAAAGTATTCTTGTAGCTTTGAAAAATTATGGTTGAACCACTGATGTCACATGGATTACTTTAACGATCTCCTTGCTTTGTTTTTAAACTTTGTGTAAGGATCATTGCTGTCTATGGGAGGGTCAGAGAGTTCTCGGAAATTCATCAAAAATATTTGAATTTGTGTTCTGAAGATGAACGAAAGGTCTTACAGGTTTGGAACGACATGAAGGTGAGTAGTTAATGACAGAAATTTTTATTTTTGGGTGAACTATCCCTTTTATGTTTTTTGTTTTTGTGTGAATTATCTGTTTAAATCGCAGTTATAAAGGCATGAAAAGCCATCGTTCAGTCATCATTAAATGGCTAAACAAAGCCATTTAATACCATTAACAAAGGAAACAAAGACATTTCAGATTCTGACCACATCTTCAGTGTGTGTTTACCTGATTAATTCTGGGCAGATCTTTAATATTCTCCTCTCTCCGCTGCAAGTCTTCCCTGCCACCTGTTTCAGATATTCCTGCAGATCAACTTTAGCACGACCTGAGGGGCAAAATACAACAGATTTTTTCAATAGCTCCCTAGACTACTTTATTCTGATTCATCAATGACAGCATTCTGTGGTCAATTATTTTTATATAATAACCCATAATAAACTCTATATTTGATTTAAGTGCCTGGCAATCAATCTCAAATATTTTTTGTCCATTTATTTATCAAATAGCCAAGCAAAAATGTACAGTCATTTTGGTCATTGCACAGTGACCCTGACAACCCTGTTATGGTTTATTTGTGATATGATGACGAGAACATGATTAGAGGACAGGGATGAATACTTCACCTCTCTCTGGACATTTTCTGATCACTCCATCCTCTGCAGAGTCTACATGGAAGAGAGGAAAAAATGTACAGCCACGAAACACAGAGACACTCACATGCAGATATACATGCATACACATAGTCTACATGGTTTTCAGGGTGGGCAGGGTTTTGAGATTCTGCTTCTTGTAAAACACCAAAATGAGGTGTGTTTCTAGAAATCAAAGCTTTCTGGCAGTTAGGTGAGACAAGTCCCTCTTAAACACAAATACAAATGCTACACACAACACACAAACATTTAAAAATACACATAGGAAAACAAAAAAAAATTGTGACATTATAACACACCCAGACGGAAGAAGGAAGAGTGAAATGTGAATAAATGAATAAAGAAAGAAATGAATGAATGAAATGGAAAGAAAGGAGGCTTGAGGAGCCACAGAAAGCAGTGGAAGCTGACCAGAAAGACGAGTAGAGAAAGAGTGATCTTCAGCCGGAGGAAAAAATCTAGACGACGGTAAAATCTTACACTCCTGGGTCCCTGAAGAAACACAGAAAATATGCATATATGCACACATTCTACTTTTATTCGAATCGGTAAAAAAAGTGTCAGTCATGATCTGTCATAAGTTATGGATAAATCTGCACTTGTCAACATTGCATATAGTTTTAAAAAGGCACAGTCACACAAACATGCTACACGAACTTAACTCCATCAAGAGTGAAGGGTTATTTAGATAAAGTGCTGGTATCTTAGCAGTTACAGATCCAGACTCATACTACATTGGCCCTATATTGCTATTACGGCCCTTCCGCCCAAGCATAAGCATCACAAAGTACTAAATGTACTTTAAGATCCTTTGGTTCAAAACAAAAGTTTCTAATAACTAACTAACTAACAAAATGTAAAATTTACAAATACAGCAAATAATGAGGAGATGTAGAGATTAGACATAGATAACACAGGTTCATAGAGGGGGCAGATGTACAGATTAAATAGGGTTCTGTCCAGACAGCTCTCGGAGGGATTGGCATGGTAATGTACATGACAATGTTAATGTATTTGGTCTTGGCAGAAATAGATCTGCTATGCTGCTGCGGCAGAGCAAGCACCAAGACTTGCTACTGCCTTGAAAAGGAATCAAGGTTTTTGAGGGAAACATTTCAGAATGTTTCTCCATATTATGGATGTTATAGGAACCCAACAGTTTGAAGGTCCATACTGCAGTTTCAATGCAGCTTCAAAAGATCCTGAACCCAGCAGAGGAATTTTTTCAAAAAAAAAAAAAAAAAAAAAAAAAAGCATATACTTATACTTTTTAACCACAAACGCTCGTCATGCACTAGCTTAACATCACGCATTATGCAGTCACGTTGGAAAGGTCACGTGTGAAGTACCAACCCAGTGTTTACAAAGCGAATGTGCAAAGAATGTCAAACGCCCTTTACAAATATAAAGGTAAAACAACGATGTCGGATGATTTTGAAGTTGGAGGAGAAAATGAGATGGAGCTTTTTGCCCTACCCTACCTTTTTAAATCGGAGTACAAAGATGAAGAACTAACCACACGTGAAAGTCACAGATGCACATCGCAGAGCAAGTGCAAGATGAGCATTTGTGGTAGAAAAAAAGTATATAATTTTTTTTCATTTCACTAATTAAGATCCTTATTCCTCGGCTGGGATCATGTAGAGCCCTTTGAAGCTGCATTGAAAATGCTATTTGGACCTTTCACTTGACCGCCAATGAAGTCCATTTTATGGAGAAAATCCTGGAATGTTTTCCTCAAAAACCTTTTCGACTGAAGAAAGAAAGACATGAACATCTTGGGTGACATGGGGTGAGTAAATTATGAGGAAATGTTTATTGTGGAAGTAAACTACTCCTTTAAGGTTGTAGAGGGGACTATACAGTATAAAGATTAACCATATATATGCATAATCATATTTTATGTTAACACTAAGCTTTTATTATACACAGTGGCAGAGGTCATACAATAAATTTACCTGGTTGAATGTGTAGTTTGAAGAGAAATTTTAGTTTTTCTGTGAAAGATCGGTTGTATAGGATATCTGCAATACACACACACACACACACACACACACACACACACTTGAATTAATCTGGCAGGTTTAAGGAAAGCTACTATGTACTGAGGTGAAAGTTCAAAGGGCAGTCAATTTAGTTCAGGGAAGGCTCCTCTTACCCAGACCGCATATGAATTCTTTGAAGTTCACAAGTCCGTCTCCATTCGCGTCCAGAAGCCGGAAGGCTGATCGTGCCAGTGAGCGCACATGTGTGTGTGTGGTCCACGGCTGCAGGAGGTTAAACAGGCTACTAAACTGGGACTGATCCAGCTGATATTGGTCCAGATATGGCAGGCTGGGGTCATGGTTCTGCAGGGCAGGACTACATACTGACCCAGTAACAGCTCACAAAGTGCTGCCTCTATAACATACAAACAGTCAAAAGACACAAGCTTTAAAACAATTTGTGTGGCTGGAGCAGCATTTTGAGGCCTTCATGCATTGAAGTACACAAATTTGTTAACGCAACTCACCTTAAAAAGCATGTAGAGCTCATCCAGCTGAGCAGCACTGAATTTCACATCTTGAGCAACAACACGAAGCTGCAGCAATAAGACACAAAAATGACAGACAATTAAACATCTTACAATGGAAAATAATCTTTACTGCCACTGTATGTGCAAACAATGTGTAAGAAAAATTATGTAAATTACACTACCATTCAAAGGTTCTGTTACAATTCAAAATATTTGACAATATTTTATTCAGAAATAAAAGAACTGCTTTTATTTGAAACAGAAATATTTTGTAACATTTATAAATGTCTTTACTGACTCTCTTGCTTAATTTAAATGCATCCTTGCTGAATAGAATTCATTTCTTCAAAATAATTTACTGATCCCAAACTTTTGAACGGTAGTGTATACTTTGCAAAATCAAATCTGGGATGAAACCACATAACTCTACTTCTATTTTGTATGTTTCTTTTTTCTCCATTATATCTCCATTATATCTTTTTTTATTTTGATTTTTTTGGAAATTTTAATGCTTAGTTTATTATATTATATCATATTATATTATATTATATTATTATGAAATTTAAGGTTTTGTACTTACTACATTTTGTTTTGTTGTGTCTTCTAGTGTTTGAATGACATAAAGCTTGTTCCTCTTCCGCATGTTTTCCACTTCCTCTGTTCGAATGTTTCCATATTTCTGAAATAAAAAAAAGTTTCATTAGTCTGAGCAACCGTCTATTTCAGACGTGTGGTTTGCTGACCACAGAACTCCTGTCAGAGGGGGGTTTTCATCATTCCATAAAACTGACCAGTTTGAAAGTGCAGAAAAATGTACACCTTGTCATTGCACAAGCAGATTTTACATTGCTATAAAATCAGGTGTGAGTTCAGGTGTGAATTACTAAAGCATTAAGAAAGACATCAGATTAATTTTATTAGACACTTACTACCTTAAAAATAATACAAAATCTGCGCTTACTACATGTTTCTGACAAAACCAGAGCTAAAGATATCAAAAAGAAAAACAGATTTTAATGTTCAATACAGTATATTAGTGGTGTAGAAAAATTTACCTCATATGACTCTTTGATGAGATCACTGATGTCAACCTTTTGTATTGATTTGTCATTGGCTGTTGCAGATGCCTGCTGTACAGTAGCTGGCAGGGGACTGTCTTTATTTGTGACACTGTCAAAAAACCTGAAGGATAAAATCCGATTTAAATACAGGTTAAGTTTGTAAATTTAAAAATCCACTGCAAAAATGAAAGCGGTTGATGCTGTTTACAATTAAACAGCAGCTTGTCATCCAAAGAGACTCTTGAGGTCGATCATTCCTGTCCTCTTTGCTGCATGAGTTACACAGCATGGAAAAATGTTCCTTTCAATATATGATATATTATAATATAATATACGTAAATATATTTTTGTGACCCCTTTTTCCTGTTTAAAATTTCCCCTTTTAATTTTATATTGCACATAACATAATGACAACACAGCTTGCTACAATCATGCTTTGGCCATGTTAAGAGGACAACGTTCCAGTCACCTGTTGAGGACTGTGACGGCTTCTGCATCATCAGTGCAACAAAGAAGATTGTCCATATTGTAGTCGAGGACAGCAAGGCCAAGCTGCAGGATGGCTTTGATACCATCATAAAAGAAGCAGTCAACAACATTCACAGCGCTCTCTATTGGCAGTACGCTGATGAAGAGAGTCAGGAACCATGACAAACGACACTGATGAGAGAAGAATGACAGAGTCCGTCATGTGTGTTCGGGAAGTCAGCTGGGTTAAATGCTCACGGATCAGTTCCTCGAACACAGCCTGGTCCACCAGGGCTCCTGGAAAACACACACACTGAGACATGAATAATACTGTATTCAAAAATAAACAGATTCAGTAAACTGCCACTGCAGCAACAAACAGAATGGCACAAATAATACAGGCAAATCTAATTACAGACAGAATAGGAGAAAGTACTTAACATGAAAAAAAAAAATTGTGGAGCACCCTGACAAAGCTTATCCATTACGACACCATTGGCATTGTGTTACAACGGCAGCCTGCAAGTATATTAAGATGATTCAGTCATCTCTCGGGTATGAGAATGTGTATAACCAGCTACCTCATACACACACATACCAATAATTCTACGGTTGAAGTAGTCTGGGAGCATTCGTTCACGGGCACACAGCGACCAGCAGCCAGAAAGCCCTCTTCTTCTTTAGCATACAGCAGCAACACAGACGTCCAGGATATTCATCGCCTGGACAGACCGACAAAACAACATGATACAGTTATAATATATGAAAACTAAATTATTATTAGAATGAGTGGGAAGTAGAGTTTTTAGTGAATAAAGTGAAAACCACAAATTTGCATGTAAAAAGAGAGATTTTTTTAGTCCCTCTAAGATTCTGTGACATAGCTGTATATGCAAATTGAATATGAACAAAAATAATTTGGCTTCCATAGCAAAAAAACCCCCAAAACAAATTATTTTATGCATTCACCATATTCCTTGAATACTTCGCTTTGTGTATATTTCCATATTGTAATATTTGATTACCACCAAAAAATTATCAAATTTCATGTCCTTTCTGTTTTGCACACACAGAAATATCTTTTTGAATGAGTTTCTATTATCTTCTTTAATACCATAGATTCAGCTGGTTTTCATTTTCCTTGTTTTATTAAATATTTAATATCAAATATTGATGCAATGTGCAATAACCATCAATCTTGTTTGTGTGTGTGTAATGAATAATTGTGTTTATGCTAGTCTTGCAGATGATACTGTAGGCTGTGCATGAGGGGGATGTTGCATACACACATATTGTACACCAACATAAAGCTACAACCAGTCACTTAAGTCCCCATTATACTAAAAATCAAAATCAGACCAAAACAAAGGGCCTTTAGACATGCTAGGATCATCCGATTGACATGTAAACACTTGTTAAATTGAGATTTTATCACAGATTTTATGCCATGAACCTCATAAACACTACTATACCAACACAATCCTGGGCTGCTTGAAAATTGTGCTGCAACGTGCTGCTTTTGAGAAAGCTTTTTAAACAAATTTGTGAAGAAGATGAATCCGATGTGTTCTATGGACTGTGCAATTTGATGCTAAGACCATGTGTTAGACTAGATAGAAAATGTTACAATGTGGTTTTTTCACCTGGCAGTAGCCGATTTTGGGGTTGCGATGAGCGTAGGCAGTCAAGACGCGGCGAGAGCTGAGATTCTCCGTGTCGCTCTGGAATGCTGGGTGTTCTGGGAGTGAGCGATGCAGATCTCTCTCAAGTCTCATCACACGCAAAAGCAAAGAGCTGCTGCCCATGTACACTCCTCCAATAGCCGTTCCATAGTAGATCCGGGATGAGAGGTCATGTCATGTACTGCACCTATAACACAAGCAACCTGTTGCACAAAACTGTGGCACATATACACACACACACACACCACCACACACACACAGCCACCAAACAACACACACCTGAGAAGAGCATCCATAGTTCTCCTCTGAGAGTCTCTGGAACTCCGTCGTACAATGAGATCCCGTGTTTTTTTGGTGCAAAACCATTCCAGATCCACGGCCATATTCAGCAAAATGGATCTGCCACGACTGCTCCTTCATTCGCTCCTTCAGCTGTCAATCACAGTGTTAAAATAAAACGTTTTTTCTATTTGAATATATTTTAAAAATGTAATTTATTCCTGTGAAGGCAGAGCTGAATTTTCAACAGCCATTTACTCTAGTCTTCACACAATAAATTTTTTTCAGGATTGAATTTATTTGAAATGGCAATCCTATGTGACGTCATAAATGCATTTACTCTCAATTTAATGTGTCCTTGCTGAATGAATATATGAATCTTCCTGACAACCAACATTTAAACAAGAAGTGTATACAACATCTTTTGATAACATTAATCATCTTTACTAAACTAACATTGCACCAATATTGTAATGAGGTTCTCTGTACCATTTTGGGGTCAAGGTATGTTTCTGCATCATGTGGATGAAAGACTTTCATAAGAGCTTCAGTGCTGACGGCTTGACTTTGTCCCCACCATAACACCCTCCTCATCCTCAGAGAGAAAAACACACACATACAATCTAGTGTCTCCTCTGGCATTTTTACAGTTATCACACAAAATCATACCATGAAATGTGGGATATTTTTAAATGATTATCATGACAAGTTATTTCTAATAGTGGCTGGAGTGTAGTAAAGCGATTACCGGATTACTGATGTAGTGCTGGGGGCTTCCTGCTGTCCACACTTTCTGCGGATGGTGGCAGGCAAGTCGCTCAAAATCCGAACCTCAGAAAAACGCAAAGCTCTCTTGCCACGAAGACACACACAGTCAGGGCACGACTACCACGATCTGGCAGCTCCACACTAAACACCTACATTTAATGCCGAAACCACACATAAATCGGCATTAGTGAAATACAAACATTATTGATAACAAAACAAGCAGAAACTTATAACTCGTCCAAAACTCTAAAAGTCTAAAGGCAGAACTACGAGAATATGCTCATGGCAGAAAGGTGTGGATTGATTGCTTAGATTAACTGTTAGAGTAAATCTAAAATCGATTAAAAAAAAAATGTATTTTTACCCTCCTGTTAATAGAAATCACTTTGGTGTTAACAAGTATAATTTACACAACGATTATTCAACATCAACATAAAACAGTAGTCAATGTGAACTTTAACTTAAAAACATTGGGGCCAGTTGCATAAACACAGGCACTATGCTAAGACTGTCTCTTAAGAAATAGTCTGACTAGCTAGCAGTTTACCGATCTATCATTTTGTTACTAGCTGAGCAATCTTATCTTTTGCAATGGACTTTCAGAAGTCATGACCAGTCTTTAAGAAAACAAATTAGATGACTAACTTTTTAAAGACTAGTTTAAGCAGTTCATGCAATGCCGATCTTCATACTGTACAATTGTACTACTTCTATTGTCTTTGAAATATGGTATGAAGAGTAAAGCGTCAGCCGAATGTTCTGACAAGCATTTATGGTAAACTAAAATAACTTTACTGTAATTTCTACTCAAAGTTATATGTCGTGTATTTAAATACCAAGTGCACATTTAATAATATTGCACATGCTGCTTTTTTCTCAAGGGCACTTGTCTTCACCATGACATTCTTTGTAGCTTGCAGAAAAAATGAGCAGTATAACGCACCTCCCATAGAGGGATTATGAGATGGCACTGAGAGACCCATCTTGGCTTTGCAAAGCACAGATAGTTCTCAGAGACACAGATTTTTCCAAAGCGTATTGACATGGCTGAATGGAACCCAGAGGAAAACTCTCGTGCACTTCACAAAGATTCTCCTCCTGCGGCAACCGGGAAAGAATGATCGAAATGACTGATTCCGTGCATGGATTTCCAGAGCCCTGCAACGATTACAGTAGAGTCAGACATCGTCCAGTAAAAGAAAAATAGGTAACAGAGGAATAAAACTAACGCACTTCTGCCTGATGTGAAAGAGGGTTGGCTCGTGGGATGTTCAGCATTAAATGTTTCTTTGTCAAAAGAACGCGAACAATGGCATATTCAGCCAGCTGCTGCATTATCAGGTATGTCTGCTGGAGCCTCAGGAGCATTGAGAAGTAATGATCCTCTCCACGCACACACACACGGATGCTCTCCGCCAACAACACACTCGACGTACGTGTCCAGGCGGCTCACCTCATCCCAGGGATTACATCAGTTTCACTAAGCAAGAATGCATAATAATATTAGATTTTGGCAGATGCCAACTGTAAACACTTTATAAAGACAAAAACATTAGATATGAAGCACATAAGGTGTTATATCTCTTATAATCCACAGAAAGAAAATCAAACCATACAGATTTAGAATGACATGAGGGTGAGTAAATGACGACAGAATAAAAATTTTTGGGTGAGGAATCTCTTTAGGACTTTGATATGTGAATGTCCACTGTTAATAAATGGTTAACCTCTTTGCATGTGAAAAAAAAATAGTTTAGAGTTGTCTGAGTTGCTAAATAATGAATAATTCATTGATATGCAATCTTAATATACACTGCCATTCAAAAGTTTTGACATTTTTTTCCCTGTGAAGCAAAGCTGAATTTTCAGCATCATTACTCCAGTCTTCAGTGTCACATGATCCTTCAGAAATCATTCAGAATTTCTGATTTATAATCAATGTTCTAAACAGTTGTGCAGCTTAATATTTTTTGGGACACGTGATACCTTTTTTTCAGGATACTTTGATGAATAAAAAGTTAAAAATAACAGTGTTTATTCAAAATAAAAATATTGTGTTACAATATACTACCATTCAAAAGTTTGGGGTCAGTATTTTTTTTTTAAGCAATTAATACTTTTATTTAGCAAGGATGTTAAATGGATAAAAAAATGAAAGTAATGACTTACATCATTAGAAAAAAATTATATTTGTTCTTTTTTAACATCAAAATAAAAGTTTTGTTTTTACATAATATATGTATGTGTACTGTGTATATTTATTATGTATATATAAAAACACACATGCATGTATATATTTCAGAGAAATATGTTTTTATATATTAAATGCATTGATTTTATAATAGAAATTATATGAATACAAATAAAGACATGTAAATACATGTAAATATTTTCAGAAATATATTAAATATATATATATATATACACACTGTATGTGTGTGTATTTATAAAACATAATGAATATACACAAAACACACACATATATTATGCAAGATTAATCGCGATTAATCGTTTGACAGCACTAATATTAAAACAGGAAACCAATATTAGAAATTGCAATAATTTTTCACAATATTACTGTTTTTTTTTTGCTGTATTTTTGGAACAAATAAATTTGGCCTTAATGAGCATAAGAGACTCAATAAACTTACTGATCCCTAACTTTTGAAAGGTAGTGTAGGTGTTTTCAAATGGGGGTCCAGGGACCACCCCAGGGGGCCACAAGTGTAATAATATATGTGGGGCCTTGGTACCAAACAATTCTAAAATCCCTTTTAATAATAAATGCATTGTTCAGACATCATAACCATCATAAAATAGCCAGCTTTTGGTATTATGTGTAAACAGGCGATCATGTTTCTTACCCTCATTTCCCCAGCATATAGGAGTAGAAACACAGGAAGTTGGTGCTGAGGTAGATCCAGCCCTGGTTGTGGCACTCGTCCTCTCCAGTAGCTGCAAGAGAAAATACGTCACAAGCTTCTCTCTCTGAGGCAAACCGAACAGACGTTCAAAAATCGAAAAGCACAGCCTCCCGGAAGCGTTCGGGGGTCCTCCTCGTCACCCGGCTGATTTGCCCTCCTCTGCTATCAGACCCTATACAAACACAACATACCGCCACTGAGTCAACAATGCAAGACTGGGACTTACATCTAAAATAGCACAAAACACAAAAACAAGAAAAAAAAACCATTCAAAAGTGCTTTGGAGACAAATAATCCTCTCACCCTTATCTTTCCCTGGACAAAACTGGTGATGTCTTCACCAGAATCGAAGACAGAGAGAGTTCTGATGATGTTCTGCTGCAGCCAGTCCCAGTGCTGTGAGATCTCCTCTAAAGATGCTCCTGCACACACACACACACACACATTATATAAAGATCTAAATGAAGAGAGTCTGAGCCTTCACATACACATTAACACGGTGTGCAGCATCTCTCTGCACCACCAGGCAACGCTCCAGTACACCTGAGAGTCGGGGCGTCTGGGTGTAAAACTGCGAAAACGGGGCGAACTTGGGCTTGTGGGAGTCAAGAACTGTGTCCCCAAAGTTTCCAACCAGCAGGCCTAAAACAATGACATATTAAAATAATAAACATAACATTACTAAAACGATATATATATATAAATATATATATCTCTATATAATATATATATATATCTATATATATATATTTCTTTAAATCTGCAGTCTGAATTACAAACTGTATAGGAAAACATAAAAAGACACAGGCAAAGAAAATATGAAAACATTTCTGGAGTAGTCATTACATTCATACAAATAGCACAGCCGTTTTCATTTATTACTTTTTTTTAAACATGATCTCATAATAAGACATGTTTCTTGAGCATCAGATAAGCATATTAGGAATAATATCTGAAGGATTCATGTGACACTGAAGACTGGAGAAATGCTGCTGATTTTAATTGCAATAGTATTTCACAATATTACACGTTTTCCTGTTTTTATGATGAAATAAATGCAGCCTATGTGTGCATAAGAGACTCCTTTCAAAAAACATTATACGTGACTTACTATGACAAAACAATATAAAATACACATTAGGCTTGACTGGCACTTGATTTACTTCTTTCATTGTCTCTAATGGACATCAGGATGTTAGCAGGGAATTTAATGTTAGTCATTGAAAATCTGTCCTCTCTTGCATGCTGAGAGAGCTGGTGTATTATGGACCTTAGCCATGAAGCAAAGGTTTCCATGGTGATGAACTCCAAAAGAAAAAAAATAGTCACCTAATTACAGTATTTAAAACCTAATAATCAACCCTCAACAACAATTTGGGCCATAAATTCTTCTGTGCTGGTGACTCTGTGATGCTATGATGCTTATTACTAATGGATTTATTGTTTTATTTATTAAGTCAAGTCCTATTTATACAAAACCAGATTGTTTCAAAGCAGCTGGCACATTAATAACAGAAAAATAACGTTAATGTTGTAAATTTGCCTCAGTTATAAAAACAAATTCAATTTCAGCTGTGAAGCAGCTCTACAGAAGATAATAGTGTCATTATCATCTCTATTTTGTGCAGTGTTGTTTCAATTCAGTTAAATAACACTGTCGATGTTTGCAAAACTAGTGCCATTATCCAGCTCAGTTCAGTTTATTAATAAATTGTTGTCATCAGTGACCACTGCAGACAATTCCCAGCAGACCAATGCCTATAAATCTCTAATGCATTGAAACGCAGCAGCTCAGTTGGCTTTCAACGCTTTAATAATATGTAGAGTCATCCTTCCAATTTGCATTTAATTTACAGGATTAGATTTTAAATTGAGCACCATTTCTCATCACATAGCTGTGGTCCTGCCACAAACGTACGACTATCCTCCAAATTTTTCTATACTCCGTCAATTTGTTATGGTGGATCAATGTATAATATGTGACCCTGGACCCAAAAAAAACTGTCATAAGGGTCATTTTTTTAAAGGGATAAGGATCAAGCTTTCCATTGATGTATGGTTTGTTTAGGATAGGGACAATATTTGGCCGAGATAAAGCTATTTGAAAAATCTGGAATCTGAGGGTGCAACAAAAAATCTAAATATTGAAGAAAATTGCATTAAAGTTGTCCAAATTGAAGTTCTTAGCATGCAAATTACTAATCACAAATTAGGTTTTAATGAAACATGATCTTTACTTAATATCCTAATGATTTTTGGCATAAAAGAAAAATAACTTTGACCCAAACAATGTATTGTAGGCTATAAAGAAATATATAAAGAAATCTCTGAATGAAAGCTTTAAAATAAATAGTAAACAATTATTACAAGTAATTGTGTCCTACTATTGCAAGGAAGAATAAATTAGGCATAATTAAATGCAAAGTAACCCTAAGCCAACCCCTAATCCTAAACACTAAACATATAGTAAGTACATGAAGTTAATTAATATTACTCAGGGCTTAAATGTATAAATTACCTTAAAATAAAGTGTAACCCTAGTCATTGTCATGCAAATGAACATCATTATAAGTATATTACTCAAAAACTTTTAAAAACTATACAGTTGTTTATGTGTAACATCTAATGTTCAAATTGTAAAACTTAATGTATCTTTTAAAAGCTAAGAGTTTAAATTGGCTTGAAATGATATCAGACTTGCAGTTATCATGTTGCCCTTTACTGACAAGATATTCCCAAGTCGCATCACAAATCAATACGGCCTTCTTTCAGGAGTGACAACTGGAGAGAAAGCATCTGCCAGTAAAACCACGCTGATCACACCTCAAACCTAAACAATCTGACGTCACAGCGTGACGCAACAATCCTGTCAAAGAGAAGGAGCAGCCCCAGACCCACATGAACAGTCTCCGTATTAACCCCCGTTTAGGCTTCTAAATATATAATATCTGGAGGAATATCTCGCATTTTTAAGGAGCCTACCTTCATGCCACACGGCCAGGTTTACCGCAGTGGTGGTCCGTCAGCACTCAAAAGAGCAGCATCATCAGTCCACTAAAGAGTCAAAACTTACAAAAACCATCATTCCGCAAGGGACTGCAGTAACTCCTGACCTGTTGCAAAAGCACTTGGGGTTAAATCTAAAAATCAATAGTTTTTTGGGAAATCAGTTGAAGTGTATTTAAAGGTGTAACACCGAAAAAGAGATGACAGTTGGATACATATTAAAACCATCAGTGGCTTTTCATGCCTAGCGCTTGAACACGGATATCCGCGCGCGCTCCCGGTAACGTTAACGGTTACCTGTCAATCCGCGCGCTGTCCTCTCCGTATCCGCGTCTGCGCTGCAGCACGAAGTAATCGTTGGATTTCTCCGTCGCCCATAATTTCAGCGCGTTTTTGAGAAGACCTCTTCGGGTCTGAGCCACATGCTGGAGTCTGTTTTCAGAGACACGCGTCCTCTCGCACGGACATCGTATCATCTCAAGCGCATACACCCATAGCCTTGATTGTTGTTTGCTCTTGCGCCGCTTTCCCACGTCGACAGAAACTGAGCCAAAGACGGCAAACACCGGCGCCGCTGGGGATTGTAGTCTTCCACATCTGCCCGCTGCTGAGCCAGGGGAGGAAAGCGCTGCCTGAAAAAAACTCCACTACACTTCCCATAATCCCCGCGTCACCTAAGGACTTTGTTTCCAAATTATTTAAAGGGACAGCAACATATGTTTTATTACGACGCGTTGTCACGATGACCGACCACAGCGCTTGAGGGAAGTTTTACCTGGAGCTCGTCAGGTTTCTTTCCCTCCATGACAAAGTTCGACTCAGGAATAGAGATGAGAATAAAAAAAAAAAAACAACAACAAAAAAAAACCCAGTCTGGCTCTCGTTTATTAAGTAATATAAAAAGTCCAATGATGTGTTTCACATTTTAAAAGTGTTAATAGTTCAAATAATACGTTCTTAATATATATGTATATATTTTAAAACTCTAAAGAAACAAAACATTGTTACATTTTATGAAATGCCATTGATTACAAATTCAGCTTGTGTGTACTTGTTTTGGGGAAAAAGTCGTGGCTTTTTTTTTTTTTTTTTTTTTTTTTTTTTTTTTTTTTTTTTAGTGGTTAGAGAGTTTGACTCCTAACCCTAGGGTTTTGTAGTTCGAGTCTCGGGCCGGCGATTATACCACGATCTGAGATGCCCTTGAGCAAGGCACCGAACCCCCAACTGCTCCCCAGAAAGCCACAGCATAAATGGTTTGCCCACTGCTCCAGATGTGTGTTCATGGTGGTGTATGTGTTCACTGCTGTGTGTGTGCACTTTGGATGGATTAAATGCAGAGAGCACGAATTTCTGAGTATGGGTTACAGACTTGGCTGTATGTCACGATCACTTTTCAATTCACTTGTTTCATCAGTACACAAATTTAAGTTCTTTTTCTTTTCTCGCTTGACCAGCGGGAACAGTGATGTCAGCAGCCAACCTTCACTGCCAGTAAAGGAGACCCGATACAGCTTTACACCAGCATCAGGTCAAGAGCCACTCTTTGCAGGGTCACCGAGAGGAAAGCAGAATCTGGTCCAGATGGAGTCACTGGATGGCTCTTGAAGGCTTCTGTGCAGAACAGTTGGCAGATGGTATTACCACCATTTTCAACCTCTCACTATTACAGTCTGCGTCACCACCTGCATCAAGTCAGCGACAATCATCCCAGTTCCAAAGAAAACCACCAGGTAAACTGCGATGAATGACTATCATCCAGTTTCTCTAACCCTTATCAACACCAAATGCTTTGAGAGACTCTACTCTCTCACATCAAAACCTGTCATCACTATCTCGACCTCGACCAAAACCAGTTTCCTTGCCGAGCAAACAGATCGCCAGAAGATGCAGTCATCAAAGCTCTCCACACTGCACTTACACACATGGATTAGAAAAAACACTTATGTAAGAATGCTGTTTGTGGATTTCAGTTCAGTGTTTAATAGGCATCCTCCACAAACTCGTTGAAAAACTGAGCAACCTTGGGCCTAGGCCTAGTTCAATTATGTGCACATGGATACTGGGACTTCCTGCGCAACAGACCTCAGAATGTTCAGGAGGGGAGGTTACACATCATCAACTCTCATCCTGAACACTGGCACACCACAGGGGTGTGTCCTCAGCCCCCCCCTCCTCTTCCTCGCTCTACACATGACTGCTCCCCCATCCATTCCATCAACACCACTGTCAAACTTTGCTGATGACATCACTATAGTGGGACTGATTACAGACAATAATGAAACAGCCTATAAGTAGAAGGTTCCAGTATCTGACAAAATGCTGTTTCCTGCAATAATCGGGACTTAAACATATCAAAACCAAGGAACTTATATTTGACATTCAGAAGATCAAGGCGTACTGAGCACTCTGCCCTCTGCATACAGGGTGAGAAAGGTTGAGAAGGCAGTGAGCTTTAAGTTCCCTGGTGTGCACATCTCAGTCGACCTCACCTGGTCCGCACACATCTCCCATCAGGTGGTTAAGGGCCACTGCAAAGACGGTACTTCTTTAGGAAACTGAAACAGGCACACCTCCCTCATCACATGCTGACCAATTTTCTATTGTTCACCAAACAGAGGCTTATGACCTACTGCATAACAGTGTGGTTTCAGCAGCTGCACAGAAGAGAATAAAAAGACTTTGCAGCGGGTGGTGAAGGTGGCCAGGAGCGCATCAACTGGCACAACACTAGCTCCCCTCAAAGACATTTACACTAGCCGTCTTAGAAAGAAAGCCAGTTGTATTGAAAATTGGACCCCACTCACCCTGGACATCACCCTTTTGTCCCCTCTGCCCGATTGGGAAGAGATACAGAACAATCAAAACGAGGACATCACTAACAGATTAAAGAACAGTTTCCTCCTCAGGCAGTCAAATGCATAAATCCTCCTTCCCTTCTACTCCCAAGCATTATCGAACAAAAACTAATATCTTAGGTCTACTGTACAAAGTACAATAGCCCACACCCACACACACACCATACTGCATATTTGCACTACTCTGTGAAATACCTCTCATATGTTTACACAAATCTTATACTGGTGGACACTGTTTATTATTCATACATCCTGATATACATTCCTATAGTATACACCATACTAAATGTATGCTGTATTCTGCAACGTTTTGTTTAATTTTCAGTTTGCACTCCAATATCTTGCAATAACCATCAGTCCGTCTCCCCTAATATATTACCTTCTGGAATAACGCTCTCTCTTGTCTATTTTAGTTATTTGTATCTATTTATATTTGTTTATAATGTCAAAACCCTTGTGATCTGCTAAAACAGTGTTCGTTGTTCAAAACAATCAAAAATCTATTTCTCTTCTATTCTAAGTCTCAAAGAACAGTAGGCTAGATCTTGGTTGCAATGTTCACAAAGTAATAATTTGCAGTTTAGTGAATCAAGATTAAAAATAGCAAAAACTACCAATTTATGTTAAGTGGTTTTGATTCACTAAAAGAAATCAATACGTGATTAATTCGTTTCAAGTAGAGGGGCTATACTGGATTGCGGTGTAAGAGTTATGTATTCGTTTTTGGTTTGTTTATTTTATTGTCTGTGGAAGAATACTACATTTGATAAATAGTTAAGGGAATTAACTATAAAAATAATTTTAATAACTGAATAAGTATAACGCACACACACAGGCAATTCATAAAATATTTTATTGCAGTGTTAATCTCTGTACTATTCATTTGAAAGAGTACAAGAAATATTTTCCATCCCTTACTTTTAAATATTCAAAATTATGAGAACTCATTCCTTTAGAAACCACGCCCCATTATGTACTAGGCCTATGCAATGAGTAATATACATCTGCAACATAAGTGTGTGTAAGGCACAATATTTCTGAAATTTAAAATTTCCATCAAAACTGGAACAATATAATTTAATAAGTCACAAAAACGGGAAAGGTATAGTATGCATTAAGTCCACTGATTTACAGCAGGTGGAGTACTCTGTCTCTCTCTCTCTCTGTGTGTCTCCACAACCTGTCAATCATCATGCTTATGGAAGGCTGGGAGTCTCAAAACCTGAAATAAACCACAGTGGGGAATCAAACCCGAATCAGGAAATCATAATTACCCTGAATTTACCACAGACAATTAACAACATGACCTCTGATTGACCAGAAATCATTGGGATCAAACACAGAGACAAACGGAGAGAGCAGAGAATTTATAGGCACCTTAGTCAGGAAACTAATCAGAAAAGGGCTCAGCAGTGCTCATATATAAAGTCACTCAATATCAAACCCCTCATTTACTCTGTTCGAGTGCATTTATCAGGGTTTGTTTGTGGCTGCTCAGGTCCTAACTCACTCTGGCTCGGGCTGTGAACGTCACCCGCGAAGGCAAAGATTGTCATAGTGAGGCGACAACCAATTCCTCCTCTTGCACAACGCAAACCAATCAGACAAAACTAAAGACCAAAATCACCCATTCAGATCACAAAGACTTTGGGTTTCAGAGATAAATGATTTTAATCAAATTTCAACAACACCTCATCCTGGAAGGTACACTAGCTGTAACAACTGCATCAACAAGCAAACAAAACTACCAGGGAAGAGCAGTACACTTAGTTGAGAGCACTGTCTTAGGCATATAAGTGATTAAACATAAGATCTAGGTTTCAAAATAAATATTATTCCATCGGTGCATAAACAAAAACAATTAACAGTCCCGTCCGGGATCTCAGAAGACAATGTTTTGGGAATCACATCAGATTTAACACGAAATCAATCCCAGGCTCATGCATAGGTGTGGTACCATTACAATATTTTTTCCCTTAATTATAACGCAAAAAAACTATCATCCTGAGAAGGGGAAAAAGCAGTGGTCTGGCATGATCCAAAATGCCCAAGTCATAACAAAGTTAATGTCCTTGCCTCTGTATGGTAGTGCAGTTTAACAATTAAAAGTGATTTAATGAGGCATAAAAACATGTATTATTAGATAAGTAATAATTTATATTATTCACGCAGTAGAATTAAAGTTCACGAAATAAGATATCAGTACTTTTACCTGATCTGGCGCTTTTAATCATTTCGTCGGAATTGCAAGGGGGAGGGGGAGGAGGTGACAAAGGGGGGGGAGGAACAAGTGTACCAGGTAAAAGAATCTCCCCAAACAAACCACACAACAAACTGGTTAACATGAACTGTTACAAGTTACAATCGCCATTGTACTAACTATGCTACTGTCCTGATCATTGAAAGTGAACCAGCTGTATTACACGCAGGATCTTTCTGCAGTTTCAGCAAAGTATACCCCTGTATCTTTCTATGGCGGTTTCCTCTTTGCCGTATGTGCCTGAGGGACCAGGACCACAATTTCAGTAACTTACTACACTGCCTACACGCAATGACTTGAGTACGATCATGTATTATTTTTGGTGGTTATCCCTGCAAAACAACATACAAGAATCTTTGCAAATATCACCAGAATTTTAATAAGAAAAAGCGGCAGTGAATCTGTACTGGGTCCACAAACAACACAAAAAAAAAAAAAACATTCCCATGGTGTGTAGACTGTCTATATAGTAGTTTTCGAACAGTGTGTCCTTATAATTCATACCGGCGGACACTACTAAAAACATTTATGTAATGGAATGGAATGGCTTCCTATGACTCCTGTAACAGACATAACTTGTGACATTCAGCACAGATAAGTACTCTGCCTTTCTGTAAATGATGGTATGATGAAATGCTTAGTTTTTTAGACTACAAAGCAAAGATTTGCGTAGTGAGGTTCAGAAAAATATTGGGAGAAATGTGTGTATGCTTTTTTAATGGTTTTTTACCATTTTGTGAGGCTTCACGCAGAACCGAGTGTTCGCTTTCTGTGCATGGATGCCTATCCAGAGGATGCTGTCGTCAACTGTGCGTGTGTAGACACGGTACCTCCACTCCTTGCAGGTCCTCCATGCAGAAACAGATCTGAAAATCAGGCAACCTGAAGATCTGTGGCTGCTCCTCAACATCCATCTACAAAGAGAGTATGAATTTCAGACAAGAACATAGTCAGGCAAACATTGGGCCAAATTTGTGGTGTGCACGTGATATGAATGTTCCATACTGAAAACTAGACATTTCTCCAAGTATAGCACTTTGACCTGAATGGGGAAATGAATAATACACACTGCCAAAGGAGGAAGAACAACACTGAGCTTCAATGTCCTAATACTTCTTCACATATTGAGCCAGGCACGGTGACTAAGTCAGTACCGAGTACCCTTCTTTGTGAGAGGCAATCTTTCTAACAACAATTGTGAGAGAGGATCCACCCAATCTCCAGTTTACTGTAGCTCCAGGTTCATGACAGGACGGTCAAGAGCAGCTAATTACTAACACCCCTGACTATTTTCATGCACACCTCTTTTTACAGCAGGTAAGGCTGTCTTGTGAAGGAGAATCTTGAACAGAAAGAACAAAGATGAGCTCCTAAGGCAAGAAGCAGCAAAGTGGGAGGTGCTGCCGGTGTAACAGAATAGATCCTATCCCTTTGAGGTATCAGCCCAATCCGTTACGCATGTAAACTGTCAGCTCATGTTCAGGATCCAAAGTGTTAAAAAGTTAGTAGTGTGTCCATCCTATCTTAATGCCTTTTGCCGCTAGTCAATACATGCATTTAAGAAGCAGAATCCAACTGAAAAAAATAAAAAAAAAAAAAAAACCTTTTTTTCACATCTTTGCTGTGGGTGCAGGTTAAGTAGTGGGCCCACATGTAACCCTGTTCTAACTTAGTGTTGCACCCTGGCTGGGATATGGAGCAGGACTGTAATTGATTCCAGTATAAAGGACCGTATGGGGCACCAGAATGCAACCACCATAGGTGTGCTGCGCCAATCTGTTTAGATATTTTCTCCCCAAGGGTGTGAGCAGTGACTTAAGCATCCCAGTTCCTGACTCACTGGGGGGTGCATTGCAGAGAGGGCAAATACCACCTTAGGCCTAGAGCATTAAAAGTGATGCACTGTTTTTGTGTAATAAGCTCATTAATTACACAATGATATTATTTTATTCTTTATTTTTTTTTTAATTTTAAGTAAGTTCCATAGCATATTTGGACACAGGCACAATTTTTATTATTTTAGCTGTTGACCCAAAACATATTCAAGTTATATTATTAAGTTATGATAAATGGTCAAGGTGCACACTTTAATTTGAGGGTATTTCACTCAAAATTGAGGAAAAAAAGGTTAAGGTTAAGGAATTGAAAGGTTATGGAAATTACATCTCTTTACTATGTACCGTCCCCTTTTTGCAAGCACCATAAGGTATTGGACATTGACTCAAAGCCATTGTTTATGGCAGAATGTAGGCTTTTCCTTCGTTATTTCTATATCATTAAGGCAGGCGAACGTCTGGGGGACTTGATTCTAATTGTCCATTGCATTTGGAACAGCTGTTGCTTTAAAAACCGTCATTTCTTTACTTTGAAGAAGAAAGACAAACATTGGCAGGTGTTCTTACACCTTAGTTAAGTTCAAATTCAACTGACTTTCAAAGACTTTCCAAGTCCAATACCCTGCAATTCACGGACTTAATATGGGGACACTTTCCCAGTGAGAGCAATGTACATCGTTTGATCTTTTAATAGATACATTTTTTCAGTTTTCATGTGTCAAACAACTATTCCAAAAAAAAAAAAAAAAACTTTATTTTTGGCCATATGACAGAGATCTGAGATTCTATTTGTCTTATTTCTGTTTTGCATAAAACTGAAGAATATTCAGTACATTCTATACTGTATTCTAAAATGATCTGATATTAACTTTTGCATGGATTTTATTGATAAGAGCTTGAGCTCATGTAACTGGAAGTTTTAAGATATATGAATATACTTGTACATTTTTGCCTCATAGGTTTACATAATCTTAACAAGCAAAGCATTCAATAAAATCTTTTTACTGCCTTAGTTGAACATGTGACAAACTTTGAGCTGAGGTGTGTCACTGCTTATGGTGCTCTATCTCCTTCACACACAGCCACAGTAAATTATTTCATTTATGTAGGTGACCAAAGACCAAAGAACACCATATCTCTCCCAGCAGCACCCAACATTAGTCAGCACAAACATCAATGAACTACTGCTCCCTGGTCACACTCTGCATCGACCGAACTCAAATGGCTCTAGCACCACGTACGTTTCCCTAAACATGGTATACCACCCAGATTAAAAAAAAAAAAAAAAAGCTTATGAACATCTGTTCCTACCTTAGCCTACCCACATGAAACTAATCAGAGGAATTTGACTTTGTCCTCCAATGATCCTTTTTTAAAACCCAATAATGCCTCATGCTTAGTGACTTACTGTACTTCATTTTGCAATTTCCCAAAGAATTTATATTCCATGCTAACACTTTAGACTGAACGACGAAATATTAAATATTACTGTTTGTTGCATTTCAACTGTTCAGCTTTACTCTTCTTATTGTTTTTAATTGCGTGTAACCTAGGACTGTGTCTGAAACCTGAAAATGAACAAGCCATCTCAATAGCCGGGCGGTATCCCATAAGGACACTTTTTTTTTTTTTTTAATACTACAGATTAATTTGCTAGCTAGTGCAAAGCAAAGACTTCTCACTCCTTGGGTGTGAAAACTCACCTCAACTCCAAGGGCTTTAAGAATGTCACACTTGCACATTGGGCAGGTTCTGTGCTCCAGCAGCCATGGCTCTATGCACAGATTTATGGAAGAAATGACTGCAAACACAAAAAACACTGTGACGGGCAACATTAAGACCAGAAAGACTGGTAAAAATTCAGATTTATAGTGAAAACAGTGGATTGAGGGAGAATAGAATGGAAACGGAATGAAAGACAAGACATACTTGCATGTAAGAACTGATAGTACATCTCCTGGTTTATACACAACTCAATACACACGGCACAGGCATCAGCATCAGGGTCCAGTCTCCTGGCTTACCAACCCCCACGCACAATCATCAAAAACCTTGTTAACTGCCCGTCCTTCAAGATCTCGTTGTATATCGTGGCAGTTATACCGCGGATAACAAGCCAATTCAAAATCTTTTGTTGTGTCTAGACGACACAACACACAGAAACAAAACACAAATCCCAATTAAAAAAAAAACATCAATATAAATATAAGCTAAGGCACGTATGTACCACAATCGCAACCTGTCCTCCGAAATGTGTGCTTGGGAACCTGCAGGGTTGGCCAAATAGACACTTCTTTGCTATGCAGGACTTTCAGCTTTTTTCCTGATAAAAAAAAAAAAAAAGAACAGACAAAACAAACAGCTCATCGATGTGTGGGCCTGTCTTTCGGTGTTATTTGGGTCTGGTCTCGCATTGGGTTTTTTCAATAATTGTATGATATTGTAGACTTTAGAACCAGAAAGTTCTATTCGATTTGTATTGCCTGCCGGGTACAAACACCTAGAGCAAAGAACATTTAGACCCATGATTATTACAGCAACTTTACAGGACATCTACCATTTACCTTTTACAAAAAATAAACGTTCATCCACAGTTGAACAGAACTATTGCTGACTCTTTTTCACCAAACACAATCCTCTGATTCGCACATAACAGTAAGGCTGGCTGCATTTTTAATAAATGCAGACAAAACTTGATACCACTTAAAAATGTTGAATGTCAATAGCATTAGGACCTAACGCAAAAACAAAAGAAGCTCTATCTTAAACACGTTCACACATACAAAGAGCTTACCCTCCAGATTCAACACTTTTCACAGTTCAGACACGAAACAGGAACCTGATTTGCTGGTTAATTTCATAAAGTTTCTGTGAACCACTTTATGAGGAAGTATTTTTTTCCCATCATTCACGGAGGGTTAGGATAGTTAGCCTGCATATTTTTTTTTTTAAAGCATAAACAAGTATCTGTGGTGAATGGGCTCTATAGAGTATTTTTAGTGTGAGCTTATTTTTTTATTCAATATTTGAAATTAATAGTAATATAATCTTTATAACAAAACAAGAACTCAAAACAGAATTATGTAACATATAATATCTCTAGTAACATAATCAAGCACACACACCGGACCACGACACAACACACAAACACACACACACACCTATAGACCTTAGCCAGGTTATAGGGCCATGTTGAATTTAACATGTAAGGAAATACCATGCTGTTAGATAAATTTACAACCTGTCCGGCGGACCAGCACCACTGTATACATGTCAAGAGATCGGGTCATTTTTCACCACCTCTTAACCTTCGAGAACTGTTTTTATTAAGGTTTTGTCTACTGAAAAGATATTTCGATCCAGCTGAACAGAAGTGGTATGTTTGTGTCAACAATAACAGTATAAGCTAATGAACCGCTGTCTACTTTCATCCGTCATAGCCTTGTTTTCACTCCCTCCTACATCACAAAAAATTAATTTGGCGACAATTCCTGTACTAAGGTTTTAAGATTATCTATCTACCAAAACAGTATACATGCATTCACACGCAAGACCACACAAAAGGTCTTAGTGAGGGGGAAACAAACATCATACTAATCGCCCATAACTAGAAGCATCAAATGTTTTAAAACAAAAAAAATATCCATGAATATGAATCACAAATTCCTTGTGTGATTGACATTTTCAATTTTAAGTAAGTTTTAAAAGAATGTAGTCATTTTTTATTCCTCACAAACAAACCTCTAACTAAAGAATTAAATTTTTTACTAAATCGTTTACACTATGCAGCTATACATATACAACTTATTTTTTCACTTACTAAAATCTATTTTATTTACTTAGACCCTTGAAATAAGTGCTGCCATTGTAAGTAGTTTATATCATAATTATTTAATATTGGCAGTTTATAGTATACAATGGTTAGTACACAAGCTAAAAGTATAATGCAGAAAAGAAAAGAAAAGGATTTCACTTGTTTTATATAACGAGTTATTACAGGAATTACCTTCACATGACTGTAGCAAATTAGCAGGGGCATTTGCAGAAGAGGCATGTCTTCAGCTGTTTTAGCAAAAAGCTAATAAAGTCTCTCAGCAGGTCAGGGGAAAAAAGGTAGGCAGTCAGAGAAAAGAACAGAGAGAGGGGTGAAGGTTCTAGAAAATGACTTTGTACCCCTCATTTGTGAAGGAAGCAATAACTGTCTCATTTTTCTTGCTGTAAATGGTGGGAGGGAGCATACACCTCTTATAGTAAGTCTCACTTCAAATGGCAGTCTGATGGCCAACATCAAAGCCTTGAAATTTCTGCAGGTGGCTACAGGGAGCCACTGGAGCGACACACAAAGAGGAATGTGACATTGACCCTCTCTCGTTGACCGTTTTGTTGTAGATCACCTGCAGAGGCTTGTGCTGCCCACATTCTGTACACATGCTCTGGCGGCAGTTAATGATTGCAGACAAAAATAATATAAAAAAAAAAAAAAACACACACAACACGGTGCTCATTCACACAAATGATGATGGCTACGTTTGTATGTCTCAATGATCTTTGTGTTGCACCGACCACCCTCTTGGGCAGTGTGCTGACATACATAGTGCTGTAGTGCTTCGGGACGTCCCGAGTTTGAGTGCCAGCTTCAGACCTTTCCTGATCTCATGCCACTGTCTCTCCCCTTCGCTTCTGTCTACTCACTGTCCTATCATAATAAAGGCCAAAAAAAAAAAAAAAAGCGCTGATGGTCACTGATGCCTGAGAGATATTTGCAATTTCTAATTACATTTCTAGACCTGTCTGCAATCCAAGTTCTGTAGTGTGAAATTTGTTTTAACTGGAAATGACATTGGTGATGACAGACAGTTGTATAGTGTGGAAAAAAATTGTCAATCCAACAACTCTGAAAGGCATGTTGTGTATAGGCAACATTAGTGTGTTAGCTGGAAGTCCGGCCAATAGAGCGTTACAGCAGTATTGCAATGACAAGAGCTCAGACGAGAAGCTGCGCAGCATACTCAGAAATGAAGGTCTGATTTTCCTGATGGTACAAAGCAAAACCATGCATTTACCAGGGCTTCCTTTTATCTTTTCTTCCCTTTTTCCCTGAGCAAAATAACCACGGAAACGAGTACTTTTTGAGCACAATAACAAACCACTGAAACCAGTACTTTTTGAGCACAATAATTTTTTTTGGCTTTCTTATGATTAAATATTCCATGGTACTTCCTTTTGAGAAACAAGATTTCATAAAAATTCCCAGTATACTTTCATGCATTTCACTGAAAAAAAAAAAATTCCAGTCTTTCTCAGTGTGTGTGTGGGATAATCTCTGACAACGTAAAGAGAAACAGATTGTGATTTTAGTTAAACTTTATCCAAGATCAAACATTTCCTTGATACTAAATTTAGACCTAACAACACCTTAGAACCAAACTCATACACATACAGTGGTGACATTAGGCGAAAAAAAAAGGGTCCAAAGAACT
>NW_024879254.1:1422061-1431696 GCF_018340385.1 Cyprinus carpio
CATGTCCTGTACGATGTTCTGATGCATAGATATCGATCTTGAAAAACGGTTGCTAGAGGTACTCTGTTTTTGGTTGCTATGTATTCCCCGCCTGGCAGCTGCCATTTAGATACTCCAAGTCTGCTTGGCCAGTATAAGTAGAAACTAACCCTTATGGCTTTATACATTCAATTTGCAGATATCCCCTCCTATGCTTTTGGGGTGCTAGGTGCTCTAAATAGGTGCTAGGCGTGGCTATGAAGACTCCGAGGTGATTCTGGATTGGTTATTTGCTGCCCCGAGTCAACTAGCCGCCCCACATGGTTTGTTGCTTGACCCTCCTATCCAAAGATATTAATTTGAATCTTTGCAGATGGAAGTCTATGTAGGCTTTGACTAAGGGCCCTAATGTTGCTATGGCGTTGGCGGAACTCTTCAACAATGACCTGATAGACTGATTGGTTTTCTGATAATGATCCCACCCCTGTCTCTATGAACATTGTGGATCCAGGTTCATGTTCAATGCAAAACTCCTACGTATTTATCATAGTAGTAAAAACGCTTGTTTCAATGGTGATACCCTCACCATAGTATGTCTATTGTTCAACTTGGGCTCTTTGCGCCCCAGGGGTCAACTTATCCACTGCGGGGTATGTTCTTCGCAATAGCTGGATCGCCCTCTCCAAATGGTGTGATTCACTTGTTTTCTGCGGAAAAAATTCTCCTCTGGGCGGAGCTTACAATCCGTCAAAGTCTAATCCGCAATGCATTGTCTATGCGATTTTTCGGCGGATATTTCGCCCGGTGTGCGACATCGTACGCCCGATCGCTTATAAAAGTCATAGCACACCAATTCCCGTATAGGCCCGCACGATTTGACGCCAATTTTGCGGTCTGTGACAAAAACTGCGGACTATTAAAGCGCCGAAATTTTTGGCGGAAGAACGATAATACGAAGAATATATAAGTATGTGAGAATAATACAAGTGATGCTTTTTTAATTGCCTTCGCAAGCACCACTAACTAGAATTCATTTCCTGAAGAAAATGTGATTGTGCTTGCGTGGCAACAACTCGGCCCTTAGTTGCTTAGGTCTTTTATATGTTCATAGCCTGATTTATCATCTTAGCTAATCACTATTAGCATGTATCTATTCACTGCTCGCATGAATAGCAGTTGGAATTCCAGTTTGCTATCATGAGTCAAAAGAGCAACCGCCATGTCTTTACGAGGTTTCTGATTCAGAGATATAGGTTTTGCAAACGGTTGCTAGGGTACTCTGTTGGTGCTAGGGAGTGGCCTGACAGCTCCCATGACGATACTCCAGGCTGGTTGACAGTTATAAGCGAAACCCCAGTTCGGTACATTGTTCGATGCAGAGATATAGGTCTTTGCAAAATGGTTGCTAGGGTTACTCTGTTTGGTTCTAGGGAGTGGCCTGACAGCTGCCAATGATGATAGTCTCACAACAAGGCTGCTTGAACAATATAACAACTTAACCCCCCCATCCGACATTGTCTGGATGCAGCGATATAGGCTTGCACCAAACGTTGCTAGGGTATCAGGTGGTTGCATAGGGTGTTGCTATGTGGTTGCTAGGTTTTTGGGTGGTTGCTAGGGTCCCCAGATTTTGCTACGGGCCGTTGCTATGGACAAGGATGGTTTTTGCTAGGGTCAATTGTGGTGGGGTGCTAGGTATTTTCTATGTGGTTGCTAGGTCACTTGGGTGGTTGCTAAGGTGTCTGGCGGTTGCTAGGGTGTTCTGAGTGGTTGCTATGTGGTTGCTATGGTAACCTGGGTGGTTGTTTATGAAGTTGCTACGGTACCTTGTGGTTGCTAAGGTGTTGCTAAGCGTTTGCTAGGGTGTTGTGGGTGGTTGCTAGGCGGTTGCTAGGCATTGTAAGGTACTTGGGGTTGTTGCTAAGGCGTTATTGCATATGATGTTCTGTGGTGTTTGCTAGGGCTGTTGCTAATAGCTAGGCCAGTTGCTAAGTACTTGGGGTGGTTGCTAATCGTTGCTAGGGTGGTTTCTGGGTGGTTGCTAAGGCTTTTGCTAGCAGTTGCTAAGTGTACTTTGGGGTGGTTCTAAGGTGTTGTTAGGCGTTATTGCTAGGGTGTTCTGGGTGTTTGCCTAGGCGCGTTTTTATGCTAGGTGTTCTGTGGTTGGTTGCTATGGTAACTGGTTTTGCTAGGCGGTTGCTAAGTGCATTTGTATGTACTTTAGGTGTTGCTGAATGTGTTCTCTAGCCTTGCTAGGGTGCCTGGGTGTTGCTAGGCAGTTGCTATGGTAAACCGGGGTAGTGGGGGGCTATGCTGTTTACTAGGTGGTTGGTAGTTGTCACAGATGGTCACTATGAGTTTATATAGATGCATAGCATGTTTGTTAGCCATTGGACACTTAGCGCCACTATTAGCCTGTAGCATTCACTGCGAGCATGAACTAGCAAGTTGAATTTCCAGTTTTCTAGCATGACAAAAAAGCCAACCGCATGTCTGTACGATGTCTGAATGCAGAGAGAAGTATTGAAAATCGTTGCTGGGTACTCTGTTTGGTTGCTAGGGAGTGGCTTTGCTCTGTCCAGGATGATACTCAAAGGCTGATTGCCAGATAAACAACTCCCATTTCTGTACGATTTTCGGGAATTGGAAGAAATACTACTTACTAAACTGGTTTTCTAAGGGGACTCCTGTTTGGGTGCTAGGGAGTGGCCTGACAGCTGCTTAGTGTGATTCTCCAAAGGCTGCTTCCCAATGTAAACCAACCCCCATGTCCTTTACGCTGTTCTGGGATGCAGAGATGAATATAGGTCTTGCAAAACGGTTGCTAGGGTACTCTGTTTGGTTGCTAGGGAGTGCCTTTGGCATCTCTGCAATGATTATACTCAAAGGCTGCTTGCCAATATAAACCAACCCCCATGTCTGTTCCGATGTGCTGATGCATCGATTTAGATCTTGAAAAACGGTTGCTAGGGTACTCTTTTCGGTTGCTAGGGAGGTGGCCCAGCAGGCTGCAATGTAATACTCAAAGGCTGCTTTGCCAGTATGGATGGAGAAACCAACCCTTATGCTTTATACAATTCCGATTTAAGATATCCCTCTAGCTTTGTGTTGCTAGGGTGCTCTAAATGGTTGCTAAGGGCTGGGCTATGAAGTCTTGTCGGGGAATCCTGATTGGTCGTTTGCTGCCCCGAGTCAAACGAGACCATCCTCATGTTTCTATGAACACTTCTATCCATGATATTAATTTGATCTTTTTCAATGGAAGTCTATGGAGCGTGTTACTAAGGCGCCCTAATGGTTGCTAGGGCGTGGCTTGACTGCATTACAATGATCGTGACAGACTGATTGGTTGCCTGATTAAAATGAGCCTACCCCCCATGTTCCCATGTGATACTGTGATCCAGCTGTGTTCAATGCAAAACTCCCCAGGTAAAGTACCATAGCAGGAAAATCGCTAGCTTGTTTCATGGGCTGATCCCTCACCACCAATATGTCTATGGGCAACTTTGGGGGCTCCTGGCGCCCCAGGGGTATTGTAAACTATACCCCCACCGCGGGTGCATGTTCTCGCGACAGCCCGATAGCCTCCAAAATGTGGTGATCTGGCATGTTTCTGCTAAATTCTCCTCGGAGCTACAATCCACAAAGTCGGCCGCTAATGCATTGTCTATGCGATTTTCATGGCATTTTCATCGTGTGCTTAACATCAGACGCCTGACGTCTATAAAGCCATTAAGTAGCACACCATTCCCGAATAGGCAGCACGATTTGACACCTCTTTTGCGGGTCTGTGACAAAAACGGAGGGACTAGTTACGCGCCGAAATTTGTACGGAAGAAAGAATAAAATAAGAACTAGAATGATACATTTCCGAATGAGAAAATGGGAGTGGTGCTTGCAGTGGCAAAACTCGGCCTCAGTTGCTTAGGTCCTTGTTAATAGGTTCATAGCCTGATTTATCTCTTAGCTAATCGACATAGCATGTAGCTATTCCGCTAGCTGACTAGCATGTTATAATCCAGTTTTTGCTACAATGAGTCCAAACGAGCAGACCGCCATGTCCTATTACATGTTCTGATTCAGAGATATAGGTCTGCAAACGGTTGCTAGGGTACTCTGTTTGGTTGCTAGGGCGTGGCCTAACAGCTCCAATGAACGATACCCAAAGGATGCTTGCCCAATATAAGCCAACCCCAGTCTCTACGATGTTTTGATGCAGAGAGATAGGCCTCCAAAACGGTTGCTTAGGGTACTTGTTTTGTTGCTAGGGAGTGGTGGCAGCTGGGAATGATGGCTGCTTTCCAGTATGAAGTGATTAAACCAACCCCCATGCCTTTATGATATTCAGATTTGAAGATATGCCTCTTATGCTTTGGGTTGCTGGGTGGCTCTAAAATTTGCTAGGGCCTGGCTATGAAGTCTTTAAGGGTGTTTCTGATTGGCCGTTGCTTGCCACCGATCCAAACGACCCACCCTCATGTTTTCTAAGTGACCACTCTATCCAAAGATATTAATTTGATCTTTTTTCAATGGAATTCTATGCAGGGTTGTGTACTAAGGACCCTAAATTGTTGCTATGGCGTGCTTGACTGCCTTCACAATGCCCTGACCAGACTGATTGGGTTTCCTGATTAAATTGGCCCCCCCCATTTCTCTATGACAGGTTGTTCCAGAGGTTATGGTTCAATGAAAAACTTTAACCATTAGGAAAAACACACTGTTTTCATGGGCATCCCTCACCATAATATGTCTAGTGCAACTTTGGGGGGCACTGCGCCCCAGGGGGTACAATTTATACCCCACTGCGGGGTATATTCTCGCACATCGCTGATACCGCCTCTCAAATGTGGTGATTCACAGTTTCTGCGAATTTCTAGCTTTGAGCTAACACTCCGTCAAAGTTGGCCGCAATGTATTGTCTATGGGATTTTTCGGGCGATATTTCGCCCGATGTACGAACATCGTACGCCCGATCGCTTATAAAAGTCATAGCACGCATCTCCTCAATAGACCGCACGATTTGACGCCTCTTTTGCGGGTCTGTGACAAAAACTGCGGGACTAGTTACGCGCCAAACTTTGTACGGAAGAAGTAAGAAGAAGAAGAATAATAACAAGGATGGAGCATACGTAATAGTGTTTGCCTTGCTTCTGCAAGCACCACTAACTGATAGTCACATTTCTGAAGAAAATGTGAGTGGTGCTTGCAGTGGCAAAACTCGGCCCTCAGTTGCTTAGGTCTTTTTTTATAGAGTTCATAGCCTGATTTATCTCTTGGCTAGTCACTATTAGCATGTAGCTATTCACTGCTAGCATGCTTTAGCATGTTGAATTCCAGTTTGCTACATGAGTCAAAGAGCCACCGCCATGTCTGTAACGCTGTTCTGATCAATAGATATAGGTCGTGCAAACTGTTGCTAGGGGTACTCTCTTTGGTTGCTAGGGAGTGCCTGGCATCTCCCAATGATTATACATCCAAACGGATGCTTGACAATATCACCAACCCCCATGTCCCTACGATGTTTCTGACTGCAGAGAGATCGGTCTTTGCAAAACGGTTTGCTAGGTTACTACTCTGTTTGGTTGCTAGGAAGTGCCCTTGCAGCTCCCATATGAACTCCCAAAGGATGCTTGACAATATTAAAGCCCCCCCCATGTCGCACGATGTTTTGTGCCAGAGAGAATAGGTTCGTGCAAAGGTTGCTAGGTACTCGGTTTGGTTGCTCAGGGAGGGCTTGGCAGCTGGTAATGATACGCTTTCCAGTTATGAATGATCTAAACCAACCCCCTGCCTTATGATAATTCAGATTTGAAGATATCCCTCTATGCTTTGGTTTGCTAGGGTGTCTCAATGGTTGCTAGGGCGTGGCTATGAAGCCTTGAAGGTGATTCGTGATTGGCCGTTTGCTGCCGCCGATGTCAAACGAGCCCAACCCTCAGAGTTTCGTCTATGACACTTCTATCCTAGATATTAATTTGATCTTTTTCATGGAAGTCTATGTAGCTTGTTACTAAGGGGCCCTAAATGGTGGCTAGGGCGTGGCTTGACTGCTCACAATGATCCTTAGGTATAGATTGGTAGCCTGAGTAAAATGAGCCAACCCCCATGTCTCTATGCAATTGGATCCAGAGTTCTGTCAATGCAAAACTTACCATGATGAAAAACACGCAGTTTTCATGGGCGTCTCTCACCAATGTAATGTCTATGGGGCAACTTGGGGGGTCGTGCGCCCCCATGGGTAAAACTTATACCCCACTGCGGGTATGTTCTCCGCACAGCAATGATAGCCTCTTTCCAAATGAGTGATTCACATGTTTCTGCGAAATTCTGGCTCTCGGAGCTATGATCCGTCAAGTTGGCCGCAATGCATGTCTATGCGATTTTCGGGCATATTTCGCCCGTTGTGCGAACTCGGACGCCCGTCGCTTATAAAAGGTCATAGCACACCATTCCCGAAAGGCCGCGACGATTTGAACACACATCTTTTGCGGGTCTGTTTAACAAAAACTGCGGGACTAGTTAAGCGTCAAACTTTGTACACGAGAATAATAAACCTAGAATGTCCATTTCCTGAAGAAAAGTGAGTGGTGCTTGCAGTGGCAAAACCGCGCTCGGTTTGCTAAGTTTTTTCTTGGCGTTTGTTAGAGCGGTTGCTAGGGTACCCAGGGGGGTTGCTAGGGTGTTGCGTATGGTCCTGCTAGTTATTTCGGGTGGTTGGTAGGGTCCCCAGTATGGTTTGCTAGTGCCGTTGCTAGGGTACCCAGGATGTTTGCTAGGGATAATTGTGGGTGTATGCTATGGTGTTGCTATTTGGTTGCTAGTCAGCGTGGGGTTGTTGCTAAGGTGTTGCTAGGCGGTTGCTATGGTGTTCTGAGTGGTTGCTAGTGTGTTGCTATGGTAACTGGGGTGGTTGCTACGAGGTTCCTACGGTACTTGGGTGTTTTTAAAGCGGATTTTGCTAGGGTGTTCTGGTGTTTGCTAAGGCGGTTCTAGGCAGTTGCTATGTACTTGGGGTGGGTTGCTAGGTGTTGCTAAACGGTTTGCTAGTGTTTTCTGGGTGGTTGCTAGGTGTGTGCTAGGCAGTTGCTAAGGTACTTGGGGTGGTTGCTAGGTATTGCTAGGTGTTGCTAGGCAGTTGCTAATCTATTGTGGTGGTTGCTAAGTGTTGCTATGCGGTTGCTAGGTTGTTTTCTGGGTGGTTGCAGGTGGTTGGCTATGGTAACCTGGGTGGTTGCTAGGCGGTTGCTAGCATTGCTAAGGTACTTAGGTTTTGCTATGTGTGCTAGGCGGTTGCTAGGGCTCTGGGTGTTTTCTAGGCCGGCTTGCTATGGGAGCCGTGGTAGTTGCTATGCGGTTACTATGGTTGGTAGTGTCAACGATGGGCACTATGAAGTTTATATAGAGTTCATAGCCATGTGTTAGGCCCAATTTTGAGCACTTACTAATCACTATTAGCATTTAGCTATTCACTGTAGCAATGACTTAGCAAGTTGGAATTCCGTGTTTGCTAGCATGAGTCAAAAAAGCCAACCGCCATGTCTGTACGATGTTCTGATGCAGAGATCTAGATCTTGAAAAAAACGGGTTGCTAGGGTACCTCTTGGTTGCTAGGGAGTGGCTTGGCATCTGTCAAATGATGATACTCAAAGGCTGCTTTCCAATATAAACCAACCCCATGTCTGTATATATTTTTTCGGTTGGTGAAGATATAATACGTCCTAAAATGTTGCTAGGGTCATCTGTTTTGTTTGCTAGGGAGTGCCTGACAGCTGCCAGTGTGATTCTCCAAAGGCGCTTGCCAATGTAAACCAACCCCCATGTCTGTACATGTTCTGATTCAGAGATATAGGTCTTGAAAAACGGTTGCTAGGGTAATACTCTGTTTGGTTGCTAGGAGTGGCCTAGCAGCTGCCAGGTAATACTCCAAGGCTGCTTGCCATTATGAATGATACAACAACCCTATGGCTTATGACATTCAGATTTAAAGATATCCCTCTATGATTTGGGTGCTAGGTCCTCTAAGTTGTTGCTAGGGCTTGGCTATGAGTCTTGGAGACGGTGACAATCCCTGTTGGTCGGTTGCTGCCCCCGATTCAACTCGAGCCCACCCTCCTTTGTCTATCCCTCATTTTCCAAAGATATTAATTTGATCTTTTTCATGGAAGTCCTATGGAGCTTGTTACTAAGGGGCCCTAATGGTTCTAGGGCGTGGCTTACTTCCTTTACAAGATCGTGACAGACTGAATTGGTTGGCTGATTAAAATGAGCCCACCCCCATGTCCTATGACATTGTGAGCCAGAGTAGGTCCTGCAAAACCCTAGGTAAATACCATAGTAGGCAAACCGCTCTGTTTTCATGGGGCGATCCATCACCATAGTATTTCTATGGGGCATTTTGGGGGGCTCTTTCGCCCCAGGTGTGCCACTTATACCCCACTGCGGGGTATGTTCTCGCACAGCCGGTAGCCTCTCCAATTGTGGTGATTTCACATGTTTTCTGCGATTCTCTCTCGAGCACGATCCGTCAAGTTGGCCGCAATGCATTGTCTATGCCGATTTTCGGTCGATATTTCGCCCGTTGTGCGACACATCGTAGCCCTATCGCTTATAAAGTCATGCACACCATTTATTCTTTTTGTCCTTCCCCCATTCCCCTCCTCGCCCCCTCGTCTGCCCCCGCTATGTTCCACCTAGCTTGTTCGGTATTTTTGTTCTACATCCCACTATTTATACCATTGCCCGAGAATGGGAGGCCCGCACGATTTTGAACGCCTCTTTTGGCGGGTCTGTGACAAAAAGCTCCGGGACTAGTTTTACGCGCCGAAGTTGTGGCGGAAGAAAAATAAGAATAGAATAAGACTAGACATGTACATTTCCGAGAAAATGTGAGTGGTGCTTGCAGTGGCAAAATCGGCCCTCAGTTGCTTAGGCCTTTTATAGAGTCATAGCCTGATTTATCACTCCGCTAATCACGTTAGCATGTAGCAATTTCACTGCTAGCATTACTATCATGTTGGAATTCCGTTGCAGCATGAGTCAAAGAGCCAACCGCATGTCTGTACGATGTTCTGATTCAGACGATATAGGTCTTGCAACACCGGTTGCTAGGGAACTCTATTTGGTTCTAGGAGTGGCCTGGCAGCTCCCAATGATTGATACGCCAAAGGCTGCTTGACAGTATAACCAAACCCCATGTCTGTACATGTCTGATGCAAGAAATAGTCTTCAAAATGGTTGCTAGGGTACTCTTTTGGTTGCTAGGATGGCCTGGCGCTCCAATGATGATACTCCAACGTGCTTTGACAATATAAGCCAACCCCCATGCTCTTCTCCGATGTTTTGATGCAGAGAGATAGGTGTCTTGCAAAACGGTTGCAGGGTACTCTGTTTGGTTGCTAGGGAGTGGCCTGACAGCTGCCAGTGATGATACTTCAAAGGCTGCTTACCAGTATGAATGATATAAACCAACCCTTATGGCTTTATAACATTCAGATTTGAAGATTTCCCTCTATGCTTTGGGTTGCTAGGGAGCTCTAAATGGTTTGCTAGGGCGTGGCTATTGAAGTGTTGAAGGTGATTCGTGATTGGTCGTTTGCTGCCCCTAGTCTACGAGCCCACCCTCATGTTTCTATGACACTTCTCTCCTACTATCCAAA
>NW_024879254.1:1432696-1436823 GCF_018340385.1 Cyprinus carpio
ATATAAGTAGCTTATATTGTTTTTTTATGGTTGCTACAGTACTGAAAATATTAAGCAGTGGTGTGGCTGTGTATAGGCATATGGGGTGGATATTTAAAGACTATTTGCCAGCCTGAAACCCAAAAAAAAAGCAGGAAAACCAGTGTTTCTATATTGTAGTTTCTATTAGGTTACAGCTTAAAAATGTAAAACAGTTGCTAGGTTGTACAGGGTTGTTAGGGGTGGCTATGAAGTAAGTTATGTTCTTTACATGGACTGCTTGATAGGCCGAAATAAATACTCCACTCCCTGCTTCCTCTAGCCTCTGATCCAAAGATATGATGCCGGATAATTTTTTCCAATGTTAAGTCTATGGGATATTTGCGACACAATTTTTCGCTTCGCTGTACGGAAATATCCGTACATCCGTTGCTTAGAAAAGAGTCATAACACACCTCTCCTCAATAGCGCGATTTGACACCTCATTCATGGGTCTTCGACAAACGGTGCAGGAGAGGTAGCCTGATCCAAAGATATGATGTCAGATAATTTTTTCCAATGTTAAGTCTATGGGATATTTTCACAAATTTTTTTAGGCCCAGCTGTACAATATCGTACATCCGATTACTTAGTGCTTATCATAGCACACCTCTCCTCAATAAGCCACACGATTTGACACCTCATTCATGGGTCTACGACAAACAGTGCAGGAGGAGTAGCGCGCCAAAAGTTTTTCAGGGCGAATAGTAATAGTAACACTAGAATGTACATTTCCTGAAGAAAATGTGAGTGGTGCTTGCAGTGGCAAAACTCGGCCCTCGGTTGCTAAGGTGTTTCTAGGCCAAAAGTTTGGAGGTTGCTAGGGTACCCATTCAGGGGTGGTTGCTAGGGGATGTTGCTATGTGGTTGCTAGGGTACTCTTTTTGGTTGCTAGGGAGTGGCCTGGAAGCTGCCAATCGTAGATACTCCAAAGGCTGCTTTGCCAATATGAATATATAAACCCAACACTTACTGGCTTATACATTCAGATTTGAAGATACCCCTCTATGCTTTGGGTTGCTAGGTGGTCTAATGGTTCTAGGGCGTGGCGAGGAGTCGCTAGGTGGATGCTATAGGTGACCTGGTCGTTTGCTGGCTAGGTCATCTGCGAGCGCACACCTCAGGGAGTTTCCTATTACCACTCTGAGTGTTGCCATGGCGATATTAGGGTTCGATCTTTCTCTCCTTTCACTTGGTCTCGTCCACTCTAGTGGAGGTTGTTGTTACTAAGGCCGTAAATGGCGAAAATCGCTAGGGCGTGGCTGTGGCCTTGCTTAGTTCAGGCAGGTGACCTTCACAGACGAGATTGGTTTGCACTGAGCCAAAATTCTTAAAGGTTACCCCCTGGTGGTTGCTATGACATTGCTTTGAATGGGCGAGTTGCCATGTTCATGCAAAACTCCTAACTAAATTCCAAGGAACGTAGATCTAAACGAGACGTTTCACGGGTGTCCAATTTTTCACCATATAGTATGTCTATGGGGCAAATGTTTGGGGGCTCTTGTGCCTTTCGGTACATGTTTGATTGCTTGCCACTGCGGGGGTACGTAGTCACCTAAAGGGCCGCCTGATCTGCCTCTCCAAGTTCGAAAAAACGCTTCTTCTTACGAATGTTTAATGTTCTTCTGTGGGGTATGCATAGGACTGGAGTAGGTTTCGACTATACGCAGCTCCCTTCTGTGTATCAACAATACTCCCGCATGCTGGAGGGTTGGCTAGGTGTGGTCCTCAAAAGTCGCTGAGAAAATTCAGCGCGAGCGGCGGCACGCGCTAATTCCTCGAGCTTGGTTCTCATAGCCAGGATTCGAGATAACATTGTAATCGAGCATGCCTCACTATTGGTGGGTTCTGTGACAGAGTTCCTAGCGGGACTAGTGTAGCCCAATTTGCGCAGATTGGTTAAATCGCGCTGAAGAATATAACACATTAAGAAAGATGTCTAGACTATCAATAGTTATGGCCTGCAGAGTACGAGTGATGCCTTTGCCTTCCAGCAACCACTAATAAGTATGGTGCTATTAGAAGTGATGCTAGGGTACTGTGCAAGCACCACTAGGGCGCTAGAATGGCATCTTCCGAAGAAAATACTCAGTGGCTGTCTGCCAGTATCAAACTCGTCCCCATGGTTTTCCTGTACGATCTTTTTTATGTATTTCATATATCCTTATTTATCTCTTAGCTAGGGTACTATTAGCATGAGGCTATCATGCTAGCCAGAGCAGAAGCATTGCTGAAATTCCAAATTGCTAGCATGAGTCAAAAGAGCCAACCGCCAGTCTTTAAGATGTTCTGAATGCAGTAGCATAATGTCTTGGAAAACGGATTTGTTAGTACTCTGTTGTGGTTGCTAGGGAGTCCCGTGGCATCTGCCAAGATGATCCTCAATGGCGAGCTTGACAATATAAACCAAACCCCCAGGTTTCTACGTAGTGCTGATGCAGAGTATAGATCTTGAAAACACTGTTCTAAGGGTACTGTTGGTTGATAGGGAGTGGCCTTGCAGCTGCCAATGTTAGATCTTCCAAAGGCTGCTTGCCAAGTATGAAGGGTATAAACCAACCCTTTCGGGACTTTGACTATCAGATTGCAGGTTATCCTCTATGCTTTGGTTGCTCGGGTGGCCTAAATGGTTGCTAGTGCGCTGGCTAGGGAGTCTTGACGGTGAAATCATTATTGGTCGTTTGCTGCAGCCAGAGGGTCAAACGAGCCCACCCTCATGTTTCTATGACACGCCTTTTCAATGATAATTAATTTGATCTTTTTCAATGGAAAGTCTATGGAGCTTGTTACTAAGGGCCCGTAAATTTGGTGCTAGGGAGTTGGCTTGACTGCTTTAACAATGCTAGTGCCAGACTGTTGGGTTGGCTTGATAAAATGGCCCCACCCCCAGTCCCTATATGACATTGTTGATTCACAGGTCTTAGTCAACTGCAACAATTCTAGGTAACGTACCATAGTTAGGTAAAAACGCTGCTTTTTCATGGGCGATGAGTCACCATAGTCATGCCATGTGCAGCTATGGGGTCTATATGCGCCCAGGGTACACTTATACCCCACTGTGGGGTAGGTTTCTTGCGACAGCCTGAAGCCTCGCCAAATTGGGTGAAAATTCACATGTTTCCTGCAAAATTCTCTCTAGGAAGTACGATCCCCGTCAAAGTTGGCCGCAATGCCCTTGTCTATGCGAATTTTTCGGGCGATATTTCGCCCGCTGTGTCGAACAACATCGTACGCCCGATCGCTTTATAAAGTAATAGCCACACCATCCCTGAATAAGGCCTCACGATTTGCACAAACTCTTTTGCGGGCTCTGTTACAAAAAACTGTGGGACTCGTTACGCGCCGAAATTTATCCGGAAGAATAATATAATAAGAAGAACTAGAATACTACATTTCCTGAAGCAAGTAATAGTGGTGCTTTGCAGTGGCCAAGCACCTCTTAATAATAAGTATGTGCGGATCGTATAGTGAGCTTTGCCTTCGGCAGCACCACTTTCTAGAATGTACATGTTTGCTAGAAAAGTGCTAGTGGTACCCAGTGGGTTGCAACAAAACTCTTGCGGTCAGTTGCTATGGGTACCCATTGATAGAGTTGCGACAGAATGTTGCTATGTGGTGTGCTAGGTACGTGGGAGTGTGTTGCTGAAGGTGTTGCCAGGTGTTGCGAGCATGTTGTGAATCCAGTTGCTAGGTTGAGTGCTAAGTTAACCTACCGCGGTGGTTGCTACGTTGTTCTAGTACTTGGGGTGGTTGCTCTAGCGGATCGGGTTGCAAGGGTGTTCTATGCGGGTTTGCTAGGCGGTTGCTAGTGGTGCTAGGTACTTTGGTGGTTTGCTAAGGTGTTGGTAGCGCGTTTGCTAATGAGGTTCTGGTTGTTGCGTAAGGTGTTCAGAGCAGTTGCTAAGGTTACTTGTTAATGTTTTGCTAAGGGGTTACTAAGCGGTTTTGCGAGGGTGTTTCTGGGTGGTTGCAGGCGTTGCTATGCAGTTGCCTAAGTCGTGTGGATGGTTTCTAAGGTTTATTAGCAGTTGCTAGGGTTTGTTCTTGGGTGGTTTGCGAGGCGGTTTTGCTATGGGCGATCCCTCACCATAGTATGTCTATGGGGCAAC
>NW_024879254.1:1437460-1441742 GCF_018340385.1 Cyprinus carpio
TTTGTTTGCCTAGGGAGTTGCTTGGCATCGTCAATGATGATACCCAAGCTGCTTGCCAATATAAACCCCCCCATGTCTTTATACGATATTTCGGTTGTAAGGATATAATACTTATAATGGTTGCTATGGTACTCTTTTGGTTTGCTAGGGTGTGGCCTGACCAGCTGCCAGTGATATCTCCAAGGCTGCTTGCCAATGTCAACCACCTCCATGTCTGTACGATGTTCTGATGCAGAGATATAACTTTAAACAACGGTTGCTATGGTACTGTGTTTGGTTTGCTAGGAGTGGCCGGGCAGCTGCCCAGTGATGATACTCCAAAGGCTGCTTGCCATGTATGAATGACATAAACCAACCCTATGCCTTAGATTCTTCAAGTTCTGAAATATCATAAGGCCATAGGGGTTGGTTTATTCATTCATACAGGCAAGCACCTTTGGAGTATCATCTTGCAGCTGCCAGGCCACTCCCTAGCACCAAACCCAGTACCCTAGCAACCGTTTTGCAAGATCGTATCTCTGCTCAGAACGCGTACAGACATGAGGGTGGTTTACATGGCAAGCAGCCTTTTGGAGGCTCATTCACTGGACGGCTTGTCAGGCCACGCCCCTGGCAGGCAACATGGGAATCACCACACATTTGGAGATGGCCTATACAGGGCTGTGCCGAGAGAACGTACCTGCGCTAGGGGGTATAAGTTGTACCCCTCGGGGTATCGCAACAGCCCCCCAAAGTTGCCCCATAGACATATTATGGTGCGATACAAGATTCGGCCCATGATGAAACAGATGTGTTTTGTTCCTACTATAGTACTTTACATAGGAGTTTTGCATTGAACATAACCTCTGGATCACAATGTCATAGAGACATGGGGGTGGGCTAGCTCATTTACTCAGCTCAAACCAATCAGTCTCTCAGGATTCATTGTGAAGCAGTCAAGCCACGCCCTAGCAACCATTTAGGTCCCGCTTAGTAACAAAGCTACATAGACTTCCATTGAAAAAAAGATCAAATTAATATCTTTGGATAGAAGTGTCATAGAAACATGAGGGGTGGGCTCGTTTGACTCGGTCTGGGCAGCAAACTGGACGACCAATAGCACGAATCACCTTCAAGACTTCATAGCCACGCCCTAGCAAACCATTTAGAGCATCTGTGCCCCTAGCAACCCAAAGCATAGAGGGGATATCTTCAATCTGAAATGAAGGTTATGGGGTTGGTTTATATCATTCAAACTAAAGCAGCCCACATAGCCCATTGGCAGCTGCCAGGCACTCCCTAGCAACCAAACAGAGTACCCTAGTTTTTTGCAAGATCTATTCTCTGCATCAAAACACATGTATCAGACAAGGGGGTTGGTTTATATTGTCAAGCATCCTTGGAAGGTATCATTGGGAGCTGCCAGGCCACTCCCCTAGCAACCAAACAGAGTACCCTAGCAACAGTTTTGCAAGATCTATATCTCTGCATCAGAACAATGTACAGACATTGGGGTTTGGCTTATATTGTCAAGCAGCCTTTGGAGTATCGTCATTGGGAGCTGTCCAGGCCACTCCCTAGCAACCAAACAGAGTACCCCTAGCAACCGTTTTGCAAGATCTATATCTCTGAATCAGAACATCGTAAAGACATGGCGGTTGGCTTTTTTGAATCATGCTAGCAAACTGGAATTCCAACATGCTAGTCATGCTAGCACTGAATAGCTACATGCTAATAGTGATTAGCTAAGAGATAAATCAGGCTATGAAACTCTATAAAAAGACCTAAGCAAATGAGGGCCGAGTTTTGCCACTGCAAGCACCACTCACATTTTCTTCAGGAAATGTACATTCTAGTTAGTGGTGCTTGCCGAAGGCAAAGCATCACTATGTACTCTCTCACATACTATTATTAGGGTGCTTAAGGCAAGCTCACTATTACATGAGGCTTCTTATTATCTATTCTATTTCTTATTCTTTTCCGTAACAAAACTTCGGCGCGTAACTAGTCCCGCAGTTTTTGTCACAGACCCCGCAAAAGAGGTGTCAAATCGTGCGGCCTATTCGGGAATGGTGTGCTATGACTTTTATAAGCGATCGGGCGTACGATGTTCGCACACCGGGCGAAATATCGCCCGAAAAATCGCATAGACAATGCATTGCGGCCAACTTTGACGGATCGTAGCTCCGAGAGAGAATTTCGCAGAAACATGTGAATCACCACATTTGGAGAGGCTATCAGGCTGTGCGAGAACATACCCCGCAGTGGGGTATAAGTTGTACCCCTGGGGCGCAAGAGCCCCCCCAAAGTTGCCCCATAGACATACTATGGTGAGGGATCGCCCATGAAACAGCGCGTTTTTCCTACTATGGTACTTTACCTAGGAGTTTTGCATTGAACATAACTCTGGATCACAATGTCATAGAGACATGGGGGTGGGCTCATTTTACTCAGGCAACCAATCAGTCTATCAGGATCATTGTGAAGCAGTCAAGCCACGCCCTAGCAACCATTTAGGGCCCCTTAGTAACAAGCTCCATAGACTTCCATTGAAAAAAGATCAAATTAATATCTTTGGATAGAAGTGTCATAGAAACATGAGGGTGGGCTCGTTTGAAGCGGGGCAGCAAACGACCAATCACGAATCACATTCAAGACTTCATTGCCACGCCCTAGCAACCATTTAGAGCACCCTAGCAAACCCAAAGCATAGAGGGATATCTTCAAATCTGAATATCATAAAGGCATGGGGGTTGGTTTATATAATTCATAATGGAAAGCATCCTTGGAGTATCATCATTCCCAGCTGCCAAGCCACTCCCTAGCAACCAAAACAGAGTACCCTAGCAACCGTTTTGCAAGACCTATCTCTCTGCATCAAAAACAATGTAGAGACATGGGGACCTATTTGGCTTATATTGTCAAGCAGGCCTATTGGAGTATCATCACTGGGAGCTGAAAGGCAACGCCCTAGCAACCAAACAGAGTACCCTAGCAACCAGTTTGCAAGATCTAGTATCTCTGCATCAGAACAATGTACAGACATGGGGTTTGGCTTATACTGTCAAGCAGCCCTTTGGAGTATCGTCATTGGGAGCTGTCAGGCCACTCCCTAGCAACCAAACAGAGTCCCCTAGCAACCATTTTGAAAGACCTATATCTCTGAATCAGAACATCGTAAAGACATGGCGGTTGGCTCTTTTGACTCATGCTAGCAAACTGGAATTCCAACATGCCTAGTCATGCTAGCGGTGAATAGCTACATGCTAATAGTGATTAGCTAAGAGATAAATCAGGCTATGAACTCTATAAAAAGACCTAAGCAACTGAGGGCCGAGTTTTGCACTGCAAGCACCACTCACATTTTCTTCAGGAAATGTACATTCTAGTGTTACTATTACTATTCGCCCTGGAAAAACTTTTGGCGCGCTACTCCTCCTGCCACTGTTTGTCGTAATAGACCCAGGTGAATGAGGGGTCAAAAAATCGTGCGGCTTATTGAGGAGAGGTGTGCTCATGACTTTTCTAAGCAATCGGATGTAACGATATTGAGTACAGCGGGGGGCCAAAAAAAAATTGTGAAAATATCCCATAGACTTAACATTGGAAAAATAATCTGACATAATATCTTTGGATCAAAAAGACATAGAGACTTGGAAGTGGGCTCCTTTGACTCGTCCTATCAAGCAGTACATATGTAGTGACATAACTACTTTATGTAGCCACTGGCCCTAGTAACCACAATTTAAGCACCTAGCAACTGTTTAACAACATTTTAAAAAGCTGTCTATCTCAGCAAAACGAAACAAGTTTATGAGACTACACTGGTTCTTGCTTTTTGGATTCAGGTTGCCAAATAGTCTTTAAATATACACTGCATATACTATGCAGCCACACCATAGCAACCATTTTAATTCAGTAAGTACCCTAAGCAACCATAAAGCAATATAAACTACTATATCTCGGCTCACAACAAGAACATACCCCGCAGTGGGGTATAAGTTGTACCCTGGGGCGCAAGAGCCCCCCAAAGTTGCCCCTTAGAGTGGCGTTTGCGGGGGCGGGTTGCGGCAGGGTGCAGGGGTGATGGGCATGGGGCGGCCGATGGTGATGGGGATCGGGCGGGCGTTCGACGCTGGCCCTGCGGGCAGTGGCGAACGGTGGAAGGGATGGGTTGTGCAGGGGGTTGGTTTCTATCAGTCATATGATGGAAAGAAGCCATCATTCCCAGCTTGCCAAACCACTCCCTAGCAAACCAAAACAAGAGTAAATCTAAGCAGCCGTTTTTGCAACACCTATCTCT